>NC_081517.1:42889440-43189440 GCF_030273125.1 Centropristis striata | reverse complement strand
TGAATAGGGTAAAAATATTAAATAATAGATATCACCATGAAACTTTCTCAGTTGATTACTTATGTTAAGATGAGAAAAAAATGTATTGCATGTTTTTTGTATTTTAATGTTTACATATGCAAATGAGGCCATATCTAATCAAATATGCGCTCATTTGCATACAGAAAAACATGCAATACATTTTTTTTCTCATCTTAACATAAGTAATCAACTGAGAAAGTTTCATGGTGATATCTATTATTTATTTATTTTACCCTATTAACCTGTGGTGTCTTGACTTTATTGGCTTATTATGCTAATTATGCAAATTGCCCAAAGTGCAACTTTTAGCAACCAAGTTAAATTCCATCCATTAGGCCTATAGATGATATTTCTGCAATAAAACTTTAGGGTACTCAACATTTCTGGGTTCAAGAAATTACGACTAGACTATTTAGTAATAAGTCCCATGGAGCTTTACTCAAAGACAAACTGAACTAGATTCAGCCTCAAACAAGCTTAATTCCTTGAATTATCTATTTAGTTTTACTACACATATTTTTTATCTGTACTTCTTCTTTTCATATTTGCAATCTTATTCCCCAACCCTGCAAAGTTTATGTCACAGCTTATTTCCAAAAATAGACATTTTCTTCTTGAGGTAAATGCTTTTTGCCAGTTATTTAGTCTAATGGACCCACAAACATGTCATCACTGCTTCCCTGTTGTTTTCATATGAAGAAGGCAACATTAAAACCCAACATGCTAAATTCTTCAGTGGTGGTTACAGAGGAAAACACCCTAAATGCAGTCAGAGGGAATCACCAAGCCCTTTATTATACCTCAGCACACTGCAAAACAAGAAAAGTTGGGTGAACTCAAAATTTCAAGGCAACAAACTTCGATAACATTTTAATTTGGACAATTAAACTAAATATTTTAAGTTTTGTTTTTGAGTTTGCTCAACTCTGAATTCAGATTTTTGTTGCTAACTTATAATTTAACATATTGTAATAACTTTTAATCCTTACTTCTGCTAAGTTCTGCAATTTGACGATTGTAACGCCGCTATGAAATGTCAGCTAATGTTGCGACAACAAATTTGAGTTAGCATTGATACGCTAATGTCCACTCTTGTAGCTGTAACAAGCAGCGCCGCAAGCATCAGTTAGCCGCTAGCATCAGTTAGCCGCTAGCTTTCGCTAATGACCGAATTTAACCGCTTTGTGGATATGTCTCTCTGTTTGGTCAAAGAACCACATGAATTTGTAATATTTAGAGAAAAAAGTTGCAAATCTACTAGATTTAAAGTGGCAAATCTGCACGAAAAAAGTCGCAGATTTACGAGAAAAAAGTGGAAAAAAGCAACTTTTTTCTCCCAGATTCACCACTTTAAATCTCATAAATCTGCGCATTTTTTCTCGTAGATTTGCCACTTTAATCTCGTAAACTCTGAATTCAGATTTTACAATTACAATTTTACATTGTAATAACTTTTAATCCTTACTTCTGCAATGTGCTAAAGTGGCACGATTGTAACGCCGCTATGAAATGTCAGCTAATGTTGCGAGCGCAATCTTGAGTTAGCATTGATATGCTAATGGCTACTCTTGTAGCTGTAACAAGCAGCGCCGCTAGCATCAGTTAGCCGCTAGCATCAGTAAGCCGCTAGCATCAGTTAGCCGCTAGCATCAGTTAGCCGCTAGCTTTCGCTAATGACCGAATTTAACCGCTTTCCCGCATTTCACAACAAAGAAATAAGAGTTATCAGAACTATTGTCCCTTGTTTTGAACCCCAACTTAAAGATATAAATAACAACAACTCACCAACTTGTTTTTGAGCAGACAACTGGCTTCCTTTGTTGTGCTAACTTACATTATTGCCCTAAATGTCAATAATTTATATTTCCAAGTTTTACCAACTTCAATCACTGTTTTAGGCCAAAAAAATACAAGTTGGCTTTTTTGCAGTGTACACTCCCAGAGGAGAGCATGTTAGCATTGACTTACAGCAGCGTCACTGCCTTGTGTGTGTTTTTGTCTAATGGCAGATGGAACAAGCCCGAGGCAGTGAGCATTAAACCTGCAGAGTCCTGCTGAGAGGAGGAGGAAAAGACCCTGAGTTATTCTAAACTCTTTGGGGAGACACATTACCGCACACACACTTAAAAACCGGCCTCACATTCACTAAATGATGGCTCCCCTTTAACACTGAGGGCTTTTCCAACCTCAATCATCCAACAAAATGACCTCCTCCGAAGTGCCTCTGCTGTAATCTTTTCTCATTCTGCTTGTGTTCACGACAAAAGGATGAAACAGAAGCCGAGCATCATCACTGCACCACAAGGCACACGACCAGAAATTAAACACGGCCGTGCTTATCTTTCACCTTAATTAAATACTCTGCAAATCTTTGCTTTACAGTCCTGGTTAAACGATGGTGATGGCACAATGTGGAGCTGCAGGGCTCCAACCAAAACATCGAAGAAAGCCCCATACTGCCAAAGGTTACGTATGCCCTATCAGATGACACGTTCAGTGTATACAAGCTTAAATATAACATTTATTCTAACCCACTCCATGCATGATGTCTGGGCTGCTTTTACAGCTGTAATGGTAAGCAAGACGCTCAGTGTCAAGATGATGAAACTGCTTTGTTTGCCTTCATTTCTGAAGAGAAACTTTTGTTATTGTTTCTCTGCCAAAAGAGCATAAAATATCCCATTGTTTACAAGAAGTATTAAAGCCGAAAGCTTCATTGTATTCTGATAAAATCAAGCTGGCATTCAATGTTACTCCAGTCGGCCCAATATGCAGTTGCAGTTTTATGGAGCAGCAGTGCACTGCAAAACAGCCAACTTGTATTTTTTGGCCTAAAACAGTGATTGAAGTTGGTAAAACTTGGAAATATAAATTATTGACATTTAGGGCAATAATGTAAGTTAGCACAACAAAGGAAGCCAGTTGTCTGCTCAAAAACAAGTTGGTGAGTTGTTGTTACTTATATCTTTAAGTTGGGGTTCAAAACAAGGGACAATAGTTCTGCTAACTCTTATTTCTTTTTTGTGAAATGCGGGAAAGCGGTGAAATTCGGTCATTAGTGAAAGCTAGCGGCTAACTGATGCTAGCGGCTAACTGATGCTAGCGGCGCTGCTTGTTACAGCTACAAGAGTAGCCATTAGCGTATCAATGCTAACTCAAAATTGTGGTCACAACATTAGCTGACATTTCATAGCGGCGTTACAATTGTGCCAATTCAGCACATTGCAGAAGTTAGCAGAAGTAAGGATTAAAAGTTATTACAATGTAAAATTATAAGTTAGTACAACTTACAGTTGAGTTGACAAAAATCTGAATTCAGAGTCGAGCAGACTCAAAAACAAAACTTATATATTTTGTTCAATTGTCCAACTTAAAATTTTATCGAAGTTTGTTGCCTTGAAGTTTTGAGTTCACCCAACTTTTCTTTTTTTGCAGTGTGGAGAACATCCTTAACGACGAAATAATTGCGTGGTTTAGCACCGTGACAGCTGAGGACAGGAGGAAAAAGTGGTGCGTACTGCTTTCAGAATTATTGGATGTAATCTTCAACTCCAAGAGTAGAAATCTGTAGACTAACAGAAGAATGGTCTTAAAGTTTTAAAGGACCTCTCATAGAGCTAACAACCTTTTTTAGGGGCACAGTATCTCTGTGGAGATGTATACTCAGTCTCCTTTTTCCTGCCGGTTCAACGCCCCTGAACCTTTTTAATTTCCTTCTGTCTCACAACAGACTAAGTAACATTAAGACCAGGACATCCAGGTTCCAGAGCAGCACATATCCTGAAGCTGTCCGCCTCCTTAACCCTTTATCGGGCGAAGAACTATATTTGGTAACTTCAGTGGATATGTCTCTCTGTTTGGTCAAAGAACCACATGAATTTGTAATATTTAGAGAAAAAAGTTGCAAATTTACTAGATTAAAGTGACAAATCTACAAGAAAAAAGTAGCAGATTTAAGAGATTTAAAGTGGCAAATCTGCGTGAACAAATTCGCAGATTTACGATTTTACTATAGGTACTACAGGTCCCCATGTCTCTCTGTTTGGCCGTAGAATCACATGGATTTCTTCCAGCTAATCAGCAAAGATCAGGCTACCAATCAGTATGATAATTATATAATAATATTAACTTTATTGACCTTGACCTCCAATGTAAAATTGAAAAATTTAGAAAAAAAATCTGCAAGAAACAGTCGTACAAACAGGGTTATTCGAGAAGAGAACTTGACTATGAAGGCATATTAGGGCCAAGTATGAATAAAAAGTAATAGTAGTATTTTGAGAAAAAAGTTGCAAATCTACTAGATTAAAGTGGCAAATCGACAAGAAAAGAAGTTGCAGATTTAAGAGATTCAAAGTAGCAAATCTGCACAAAAAAAGTCGCAGATTTATGAGAAAAAAGTGGAAAAAAGCAATTTTTCTCTCCCAGATTCACCACTTTAAATCTCATAAATCTGCAAATTTTTTTCTCGTAGATTTGCCACTTTAATCTCGTAAACTCTTTTCTCAAAATATTACCCCCCTCTCCCCCGGGTCCATATGTTTATTTTTACACATTCTGGCTGTATGTAATATCCTCCAATATTCTCTAGGGTTGAAATTTGGAATTTGTAAGTATTTCAATGAGTGTCCTATTTAGGGTTAACCACACGCTTAAAACTATAACTGTTACGTTTAGGTATGAGGACGTGTTGATCTCCTAAGAGCTAATTTTGGACTCACTCCTGCGGGTCCCATTAGAGTGAAGGAACAAATGACCCATGTGGTGGTGGGACTTGTATATACATGTATGCCTCTGGAACTATACAGCTTGTATAGCTATTTCTTCATGAATAACACCTAACACGTCTTGATGCCTGGCAACATCAAGCCTCAGGGAAGTCTCTGTGCCCGCCAATAAATAATTGCATCACGTAACTCCCCGTAAAACCACAAATTACTGTTTGTGTACAAATTAAACAAACAAGATACAATGTGTTAATTAGTGAGCTTGAGAGGTGTTGCTAGGCATGTTTTTGAATTTCAGAAAGAGGGCCAAGATAGCGGTTTCCTCCTCATGCTAAGCTAGGCTAACCGCCTTCTGGCTCTCTCGCCCTGCACTTAATCCCCTTTATTTTTATTTATATAGCACAATTTTAGCAAACACAAGGTTTCCAAAGTGCTGCACAAACAATCAATACATAACACAATACAAAGAGATGTAGTAAACAATAGAACAGTAAGATGCAATAAGATAAAATAAATTAAAAATGGGATAAAAATAAAATAAAATAAATTAAATAAAATGTAAAATGTACTGCCCGCACAAAATAAAATATGCATGAATACAATAAAAACAAAAAATCATAAAATCATAAAATCAACATAAAATCAACACTCTACGTGGTGTTAAAAGCCAACGAGAAGAGGTGGGTTTTAAGAAGAGATTTAAAATGCACATGTAGACATGATATCTTTCTTCTTATCTAAATCTGCAAGAAATTGAGTTATTTTTCCAATTGTTAAACTATTGATTCATTTTTTTAAGTCAGAAGTTCAAAAGTAGGTCAAAGAATCTGAAGTGCAAGAAACATGGCAACGGAAATTTATAGTTTTTGGAAAACTGTGTTTTTTCCAGTGAACTTGGTTGCCTTGTAAAACTGAAGTTATTCACCCACAACATATTTCTGCACAGTCAAGACACTCTTGCACTGTTTACCTGTATACTTGTCTGGATGCTGCCTGTTTCTATACTTTCTTTTAAGCTACAGCAGCTATTCTCAACCTTGGGGTCGGGACCCCAATTGGGGTCGTGAGATGGTTTCTGGGGGTCGCCAAATCATTTTGGAAGTCAGCTCTGTCTCTACTGTGTTAAAGTGTTCATGTGTTAAGGTGTTTTAGTCTTTTTGGTCATTTTGTGTCTTTTTTTGATCATTTTGTGGTCAATTTGTGTGTTTTTTTGGTCATTTTGTGTCTTTTTTTGATCATTTTGTGGTCAATTTGTGTGTTTTTTGGTCATTTTGTGTCTTTTTATGATCATTTTGTGGTCATTTTGTGACTTTTTTGGTAATTTTGTGTCTTTTTTGGTAATGCTGTGTCTTTTTTTAGTCATTTTGTGTCTTTTTTTTGTCATTTTGTGTCTTTTTTTAGTCATTTTGTGTCTTTTTTGGTCATTTTCCGGTCAATTTGTGTGTCTTTTTTGGTCATTTTGTTTCCTGTTTTAGGTCATTTTTTCTTTTTTGGGTGATCTGAACTGTGCGTGTGAGATTCTGTTCAGTGAGCGGGGGTCGCGGACAACATGCATGTTAAATTGGGGGTCGCGACTCAAAAAGGTTGAGAACTACTGATCTACAGCACATCGGCCATTTTTTGTGCAGTTTTGCACAGTATATAAGTACATGAAGAAACACAGACAGAGACCCAATCCTTGTTTATGCCGGTACATTTTAAATGTGAACATGCTTTGTGCTTCTAAACTGCAGATTAATCTCAAAGTGAACGGATAAAATTGTAACACAACACATGGAACACTTTGTACAGTCCTAGACAACCGCTTTCATAGGCCTGGGTACCCCCAACACACACACACACACACACACACACACACACACTGTGCTTTTCCTTCTGTCTCCCACATCTGTGTGTACTGCCCTAATTGTTTAATACCTCTCCCCTTCTAACCTCCCTGTGCAGCCGAGGCACTAATAGGCCCATCAAAAAAAAAAACTGCCTGGGCCTCTGATTCCTGTTAGCCAGAGCTAACTGACAGAGATTTCACTGGTCATTGGATGAACTCGAGCTACTCTGCTGGATTGTTTGTACTCTATAGTGTGTGGAGGATGGTGGAATGGTTCAGAGCAAAAAACTTTGTTTGTTGCTTCTTTCGGGGGCTGGACTAGAAAGAAAAAAAAGTTCTGTTTGTTTCAGTCTGTCTGTCCTTAATTTATGCATGCTGTTGAGGTTGGACATACACAATGTTTATTTTTGCAATACACAATCTCCTTCGTTGAGCAGGACAAAGACTCAAAGCTCGCACTAACAGAAAGTTGACACGTGTCTGCATCACTGCTACCTGTAAGAACCCAGACCTGTTTATCCTTGAAGGAAAATTATGGGAGATACACTACTGGTCAAAAGTTTTAGAACACACCAACTTTTCCAGAATTTAATTGAAAATGATGCAGTTTAATGTCTCAGTGTACTCTGAAATTAATGCACATTTGCAACATTTAAAATTCTTTATTGAGCATGATAGTGTTTTGAAAGTAAAAAAAAGATTCAAATTCACATTTTATGTTGGACTAAAGGACTAAAAAAAGACACAAAATGACCAAAAAAAGACACAAAATGACACAAAATGACAAAAAAAGACACCAAAAGACATATGACTAAAAAAGACACAAAATGACTAATAAAAGACACAAAATGACCAAAAAAAGACACAAAATGACAAAAAAAGACACAAAATGACCAAAAAAAGACACAAAATGACAAAAAAAGACACCAAAAGACACATAATGAATAAAAAAAGACACAAAATGACTAAAAAAAGACACAAAATGACAAAGAATTCAAAAATGGACAAAATAGCCCAAGACTCCATAGAGTTAAGTTGTTAACCCATTTCTTGTTCCCTGAAAAAGGCCTACTTGTATAATTCTGAAATGTACATTATCTTTCAGTTTTTGTTAAGCTTATCTTTTTTTATTTACCTCTGGCAGTTCACCACTTACCTTTGTACCCTTTCAAGCTGTTCATTTGACTTGAACTGCTTGAATTTCAATAAAAAACTGGAAAAATTGGGGTGTTCTAAAACTTTTGACCGGTAGTGTATACAACAGAACAAATGACCACATAGAACACATTTATGATGTTTAAAAAAATAAATAAAAATACTAACCCTAAATATCAAAGATCTGTGATGTGACATAAACATTACATTGGGGTGTTTATGGTATTTATGTATATGATATTTCTTATTTTAAAATAAAAAAAAACTAGACACATTTTCTGCTTACAGAAACACAAATTTGCCTTTTTCTTTGCATCTCCTCAACATTTTTCAAAATTGTGACATTAATAGTGCTATTAAACAAACAAATTATTTTTCAGATTTGTTTTTAAGTAACAAAAATCAATAATAAATAAAAACAAACATCCATTTGCCTTTTTCTTTGCATCTCCGTAACATATATCAAAATTGTGACTTTAATTTGTTCAGGAAATCTGGTCAGAACAAGTTAAATGCAATAAAGGACAAACTGTTAACGGATTAGAATTGTTAAATGGGTTTAATCTTAGATTCTAGAATATTTAAAGTGTTTGTTACAAGGGTGTCACCATGGGTTCTTGTGTTTCATATTTTTATTGATGTGTATACAAAAAAAAAACAGGGACATACCTACATCAGGGTACATTGGTGTCGACATTAAACATGTTGTACACATCCTTAGATTTAAATTGTATGATTTTAAGAACAAACAGTCACACAAAACGAAACCAAATAGACTATACAGTGTTTAGATATTTAGACATAGTCTGTATAAAATGAATAAACTGACCACATAAACATAACAGATAAAATACATAAATAATAATAAAAGAGAGAGGGGAAAGAGGAGGAAGTAAAAAAAAGAGAAAAAAAAAAAAAATAATAAAAATAAATAAATAAAAAGGGACTAAGAAAAGAAAAGAAAGGAGTGTGGGGGGTTACATCGTCACAAAAAAGTCCATAAACGGTTGCCATTTATCGTAGAATTTGTTCAAGTTTCCCCTTCTTGAATATCTAATTTTCTCTATTGTTAAAAGAACCTGGTCTCACAGAAATCCGTGAAATAGCCACGGATTTCGCTTAACTCAAAATCCGTGGAATAGCCACGGAATCGCTCAAATTTCCGTGAAACTGACTCTGATTTCGCTACAATGCAAGTTTATGACAGTCATATCCCGTGGCTATTCCATGGATATTTGTTCCTATTGGTTTGTTCCAAGTCACGTGACTTTCAAGGTCCCGGCGGTCAGAATAAAAAACATGGCGTACAGTTCTCTCATTTTTAGTGAAAAATCAATATTTTGACTTAGTTTCTGCATAAAAATGGATTTTGATCACATTTCTAGCGAGAAATATATGTTTAATTTTCTAAATATTCACTCAGTGAATGTACATAATCACTTTGTATGTTGGAATAGCCACGGGATATGACTGTCATTAACTTGCATTGTAGCGAAATCCGTGTCAGTTTCACGGAAATTTGAGTGATTCCGTGGCTATTCCACGGATTTTGAGTTAAGCGAAATCCGTGGCTATTTCACGGATTTCTGTGAGACCAGGTTGTTTTAAAAAGGACATAGCCTCTTTAATCCATTGCGTGCTGGAAGGAGCTGTTGGGTTCTTATGGGTTAAAGTTGATTTACATGACTTACACTGAGGGACACCCAGTGAAAAAAGGTAGACAGTTAGGTTGGAAAAACTTGACCCTAAAGTTGTTTGATCCCGTCCATCCTCCTGATGTCCCCACAGATAAAAATGGACAGACTCCTTTTGGACCAGAAGGGAGGAAAGCTGTCATTGCCACCTCGTCTACACCGTCAGACGCAGCCGTTTGAACCTGAGGTTGGGGCATAAATCTCCACCCTCGGGCCAGCCTTGACATTCTGTTCCCAGATGGTGCCCCCCCTGCCGTGGACTCTGCCCCAGAGGGGCCTGGCATCTCAGCCAGACCCATCCATCACAGGAGAACCAGGCCCCTTATACTGGGAATGGAGGCCCCACTGGGGAGCACCTGCCCTGTTTTCACCCTTGTGGCTAAAACAACCCCCACCCTGCCGTGCACACTTCATCCCTCGCTGCTTTCCTGAGGGGTCAGAGGTCACCTGAGACAACTTTGCATGTCCAAAAACACTCTTTTAAGGTGACATTCACACTTTAAAATCCATTAGGGTTCATATTACAAGCAGGTCAAAGGTTGAGATATGTTAACAGAAGGCCACACAAGCTACAAAATACTCAGTACTCCAGACAAACTTGTTTTTTTTACTTTTTATTTAACCATTTTAATAATTTTACATAACATTTCCTGACAGAATTTGAAGTAAGAGACATCACAATAAACACCCTGAGCATCATACAAGAAAAAAAGTGTTAAGACATTACAATAAATACAGAAATAAGTAGTTCTGACATAACATAGTTATAAAGTTAGTGTTAATCTTGTAAATAAATAAAAAGAAATAGTTTAATATTTAGACAATCAAAGAAATAAAATGTCAGTTGATAATTATGACAACAGGCAGAGTAGACAATATATATGAGACAAACTTGTTGAAGTATAAAAACTACAAAACTATACTTGAAAGAAACATCACAGTATGAAACATGGACAAACAAGCAATGTTTCAGAAAAGCTGCAAAGCAAAGATCAATCGGCTTAAAAAGAAAAAGTTACTTCTTCACTCCGAACAGCTTTTATACAAAAGATTTACACTCCTCCCATTTTTGGTCCATCTGTTTTATATATTGTGGCCAAAAACATCACTGATTTGATTGGACCCAAATGTGATGCTTGAGGCTCCTTCATACATCCAAAGCCTGTTTGACCCTCCCTTCTCCTGCCCTCCACCAACAAAGCTCCTTCTCCCTCTCCCCACTGGTCTCATTCAAGGGGCTCCAGGCCTGTCTGTGTGTGTGTGTGTGTGTGTGTTCTTGTACTTCCTACATAGTGAGGACCAGAACACATTTTTAACCAACAGAGTGAGGACATTTTTGCAAAGTGAAGACATTTTGGCCGGTCCTCTCAAAAATGAGAGTTTAAAAAATTAACTGAAACTGTATTGTGTGGTTACAAAAATAACTAAAACTAACTAAAATTATGGTGAAAATGTCCTTCGTTTTCGTCATTGTCAACTTTTTTCATACATAATGAAGATGGATCAGACAAAGGAAATGAAGGCAAAATTTACTGTGACCTCTTTTAATCTCCCACCCAACAAATACCCCATTACAAAAAACTACAACTAATAAAAACTAAACTAAAATTAAAGCATTTCAAAAACATAAATACTAAACTAAAACTGGCAGACTGACTCTAAAAATTAATTAAAACTAATTGAATTTGAAAGCAAAAAATCACAATGAAAATAAAACTAAAACTAATGAAAAATCCAAAACTATTATAACTTTTCAAGGGAATTCACTATTACAATGAGGGTCCTCACAAAGATAGAAGTACAAGAATGTGTGTGTGTGTGTGTGTGTGTGTGTGTGTGTTTGTCTTCATATAGTTGTGAGGACCAACCCATGGCAGAATACCAACATTGTGAGGACATTTGTAGTTGTGAGGACATGTTTTCCAGTCCTCACAAAGAAAATGCTAGGATATCCTCTAAAGGCCTTAATTAATCATCTGTATGAATTTCAGGGAAGGTCCTAACAGAGATGGTAAACCCTGAAATGTGTGTGTTGGGCTAGGGGAAGTGGTGGTCCTCACAACTACACAAAGACATGTATGTGTGTGTGTGTGTGTGTGTGTGTGTGTGTGTGTGGGAATGGGGAGTCTTATTCCAGCTTATTGGGCTGCCAAGTATCAAACCACCTGTGGGCCTAAAAGGTGGCTCTATAAAAGTGACGTAAAAGTGTGCTTTGCTGTTTGTTTGTAGCATGCTAACGTTATACTGGTACACATAAATAAATAACAACTGGTGTCCACTGTGAGCTGTGTATATCCATATTTTGGCATGTTTTATGTAATCAAAGTATTGGAAGATATGAAACGTCCAATAGTTGTTGTGACATTTCACTCAAAACCACAACTGTCAACCTCATGGCAGGACGGCGGGAAATGTCAGATGATGACTAACGTTATTAGGATTCATCCTCTGGGCATCACACAGATGTGTACACAATTTCAAGGTAATTCATCCAATATTTGTTGAGACATTTCAGTCCGGACCAAAGTGGTGGACCGACTGACATTACCACCCAACAAGCCATGCCACGAGAATGGCCCAAAAAACGAGAATTTGGAGTGTTTTCATATGTTTCCAGACATTTGATTTGATCTTTTTTTTTTTTTTACTTTTATAGCTGGGAAACTTTATCATTGTTAAAATCTATTGTATTGTGTTTCCAAGCGAATGGCAGCTGCCTCTCTCTACAAAGGAGCAACACAAAGAGCCACCATTCAAACCAAATGGAAATCATACGTTTACAGCGTTTTTTGGTGGGTTCAATCTACGAACAGTCAAAGAATACATTTATAACTGGACATGAATAATTCAGAGCTGATTCATTCTAAATTTACAACATATTGTATCTAATAAGTATCTGTCTTAAATAAAACAACTTTTCTAGTGTTCGGTGTGTCCCAGGTCAGCCTGTCAAACATGCTCATGAATCACCAACCTTTATTGTACTGTACTGCTCCCACTGTCTGCTCCATTGGTGCAATTTGGGCCCAATTATTGAGTGGTTTAAACCAGCTATTCTCAACCTTGGGGTCGGGACCCCAGTTGGGGTCGCGAGATGATTTCTGGGGGTCGCCAAATCATTTTGGAAGTCAGCTCTGTCTCCACTGTGTTAAAGTGTTCATGTGTTTTAGTCTTTTTGGTCATTTTGTTTCCTTTTTTTGGTAATTTTGTGTCTTTTTAGTCATTTTGTGTATTTTTTGGTAATTTTGTTTCTTTTTTGGGTAATTTTGTGTCTTTTTGGTAATTTTGTGTCTTTTTTTGTCATTTTGTGTATTTTTGGGTCATTTTGTTTCCTTTTTTTTGGTCATTTTGTTTCTTTTTTGGTCATTTTGTTTCCTTTTTTTGGTCATTTTGTTTCTTTTTTGGTAATTTTGTTTCTTTTTTGGTAATTTTGTGTCTTTTTTTGGTAATTTTGTGTTTTTTTTGGTAATTTTGTTTCTTTTTTGGTAATTTTGTGTCTTTTTTGGTAATTTTGTGTCTTTTTTGGTCATTTTGTTTCCTTTTTTTGGTAATTTTGTGTCTTTTTAGTCACTTTGTGTATTTTTTTGGTAATTTTGTGTATTTTTTGGGTCATTTTGTGTCTTTTTTTGGTAATTTTGTTTCTTTTTTGGTAATTTTGTGTCTTTTGGGTCATTTTGTGTCTTTTTTTTGGTAATTTTGTTTCTTTTTTGGTAATTTTGTGTCTTTTTTGGTAATTTTGTGTCTTTTTTTGGTAATTTTGTCTGTTTTTTTGGTCATTTTGTTTCTTTTTTGGTAATTTTGTGTCTTTTTTGGTAATTTTGTGTCTTTTTTGGTAATTTTGTGTCTTTTTTGGTCATTTTGTTTCCTTTTTTTGGTCATTTTGTTTCTTTTTTGGTGATCTGAACTGTACGTGTGAGATTCTGTTCAGTGAGCGGGGGTCGCGGACAACATGCATGTTAAATTGGGGATCGCGACTCAAAAAGGTTGAGAACTACTGGTTTAAACTACAACACCCGTAACACCAATGCAATGGAGAAAAAAGTAAAATAGCGATACGTACCTATGTGTGGTAATGGGTGCTACTGACACACAAACTCTTCTGTTGTTTAGGTTGGAGTACTTGTGGGATTCTGCATACTAGAAGTACAAGTATCTTAATTGTAACTAGGAAGAGCACTGAATACTCCCCACTACTTGCTGTGGTTCACTGTAGTTAATGGAAACTAGGTTTGATATATTTAAGAGTTTCCGAAGTTTTGTTTGCCTAAAAACTGATGTTCTGCATGTTGTTCTGGAATTAAACTCGAAAGCTGGTGAAGAGTCTCGATACAAGTCTAGAAGAAATATTTCATGTAAGAAGTCAGTTTCTATATGTTTCCATCCCCACTTCAAATGTTTGTTCCCAGCTCTGCCTGGCTGTCCCACATCATGTCTGTGTTAATCTGCATCAGAACCAGGCAGAGCAACACACTCGGGCATATTTCATCCCACACACTTGTCAAACATGTGTATAGAAGATAGAAAGACGCTCCACATGGTTCTGATAAAGACAACAGAGGTAAGCTGTGGTCAGCGCAGTTTAGTCCCTCTGTGATTAATTCTTAATGTAAACAAAGTTGTGATTCCTTTGTGAAGATTGTGGGAAAATGGTTGTATTATAAATAAATGCTAAAATTGGTCCACGTTATTAATAAATCATGAGGGTTAACATTTCTTTCTTCTGCTGTCAAATGTGCCCCCCTTTCGTTTTGGGGGGGGGGAAAAAATTTGGAAGAGAAAGAAAACAGAAAACATTTGGATTGTTTCCAGCTTGCAAATGAAGCATAAAGCGTGCTCAGTGTGACAATGTTTACACAGTCTTTCAGCAGCACAGCTCAGATGAACTTACAGATTTATGGAAAAATGTAAGACTCGGCACATATGTTGATTGTCTGGAGTCAAAGGGCCCGGCGGTAATTTATGATATTGAAGATAATGATTTATGTTTTTATCACAAACCTGCTGAAATACTGTAAACAGATTCTTGCTCTCCTCTAAACTGAAAACTTATCTGAATTCAATGCAGATAATTCTTCTGCAGCCACTTTAATCTGATCAGAAACAGAACGGTGACTGTGTTGATCATTTCATGTAAAAAAAAGTGGATTATCTCATTAAATTTTTAATTGTATTTAGAGTTGTCTACGTTTAACTGCAAGTCCAACAACTCAACCTCATTGCTTGTGTCAAGGTTAGTTAAATTTGACACTAAATAAATATAATCACAAATATGAAATAATTCAAATTCTTCATGAATATATAAGTTTGAAAATTAAACAAAAAATATGAAGTGAGCTTACCAGACATCTGTAGTCTCCACATGAGGCCAGCAGCTCAAGGCTTCATTAGCCACTATTAGCATACCAAACCTGAATCTACATTAGACCCTTTTCACGGTAAACTTGTTACTGCACCTGTTCTTTTCCTGCTATGACAAGAGAAAATGTCAACTGTGCAAAGGGTAGCTGCAAAAAAGCCAACTTGTATTTTTTGGCCTAAAACAGTGATTTAAGTTGGTAAAACTTGGAAATATAAATTATTGACATTTAGGGCAATAATGTAAGTTAGCACAACAAAGGAAGCCAGTTGTCTGCTCAAAAACAAGTTGGTGAGTTGTTGTTACTTATATCTTTAAGTTGGGGTTCACAACAAGGGACAATAGTTCTGATAACTCTTATTTCTTTGTTGTGAAATGCAGGAAAGCGGTGAAATTCATTAGCGAAAGCTAGCGGCTAACTGATGCTAGCGGCGCTGCTTGTTACAGCTTAAGAGTAGCCATTAGCGTATCAATGCTAACTCAAGATTGCGGTCGCAACATTAGCTGACATTTCATAGCAGCGTTACAATCGTGCCAATTCAGCACATTGCAGAAGTTAGCAGAAGTAAGGATTAAAAGTTATTACAATGTAAATTTGTAATTGTAAAATCTGAATTCAGAGTTGAGCAAACTCAAAAACAAAACTTAAAATATTTAGTTTAATTGTCCAACTTAAAATTTTATCAAAGTTTGTTGCCTTGAAATTTAGAATTCACCCAACTTTTCTTTTTTTGCAGTGTATTGAGCTGTCAGCAGTCATTTTGCAATTTGGTTAATGTGGATTCCTGGTTTTGTCTGGGAAGAAAAAGTCAGTTTTAAAATAAATTTACAGCTTCAGAGCGGCTAGTGTGGCTGTAGACCGTAATTCTGTTTTTATTTAACAAAAGAAGCCAGTGCTCAAATGTTTCATGTTGTTAGAAGCACAAAGTCACAAAATGACTTCGAGTAACACAATATATTTTAACACTGAACAAGATTGTGAATCTTTCCAGACATTTTATTTAGATAATTTATTTAGACAGTTTATTTCATTGCCTGGTACAACTTAATGTACATTTGTTTGGACAAATATAATGATAACAAAAAACAGCACATAAGAGTTTAATTTAAAAGATGATATCTGGCCAGGCATTACAATGAACAATATATTGAAGAGAAAGGGCGGTCTAATCATTTTTTCCATGATTGTAGGTACAAAAACATATAAAGGTTCAGAGCTAAAATGCATTTTTAACCCTTTATAGGGCACTCCTGAAAATTGAAAATATCAACCCTGAAGTGATATTGGAGGATAATGCAAGACTTTTTGCAAAAATATATTCATTTTTATGTGTATATTTATTGCAAAATTGTTCCTCAATAAATTTCTCTTTGAATATATATGTGTTTTTCTTATATCCCTTATTTATAAACTTTTGGGATTTTAAATTTTTTTTACTCTAGACCTATATTGCAAATTGAGTCAATTGAGTCATTATTATTATTATATTTATTATTATTATATATATTATAGTCTCTTTCTCACAGAAACCCTAAATAGACAATAACACATAATTTGCATCCATCACCACTTTTCTCGTTTACCTTTAAACTATTTATTATCTTTCTAGACTACTTATTACATATGCGTAATGTCTGAATGTCTTTTTTAAAGCACCTTATATATGAGAAGCACACGTACATTTAGTTGTATACTTTTTTAATACAATGCCAATTAAGGAAAGCTTGAATCTTGTGTGATTTACTGATTGGCTCAAGTTACCAAATATAGTTCTTTGCCTGATAAAGGGTTAAACTAACTAGAAAGTTACAAAGCAGATTGTTTTGTTTGGTTGGGGGGAAAAAAAAAAGTTTTGTTTTTGAAGGGAGGCAGAGTGATCATGCTGAGGAACTTGTATATTTCAACATACATTTTTTTTCCCAAACTTGAAAAACAATAGCCGAGTATATTAGAAATATGCACAATTAAAATGTCCTTTGAAGACAGAAAGCTGGTTGCTGAAACTGGAATGAGCTGTTTATGCTGTTTTCATTCTTCCAGCCTGAGTTCATTCTATAATCTGAACCATCTTTCATGTCATAGAACTTCTGAAGAGTTCCCAGACGCTCTTGTTATAGCTTTACTTATACAACAGGTGGAATTACTCATGAAAATCTCCTGCATCAAATACACAAGGTTTGTACTGTAAGTTAGGTGAAAGTCTACCAACCACTGTACTGTATGTACCCCTGGCACCAAACATAACAAACTGCAATTACATTCAATGATAGTTTACATTCGTCAATGTAAAAACTTCCAGTTTGACTAAACACAAATGTGAGGTAATACACAGTAAACACAAAAAACATGTCTTCAACTCCGTTAAGGTCACATTCTAGCCAGGAGGGAAATGTAGCAATCCATCAAAACAGTTTTAGAACAATTTATTAGAAAATCAAGCATCACCCCGACTGCACTTTCCCGCACTACAACCGTTTCTCTGCCAAGTGAACGTAACCTAAATTCCTTTAGTGCATCATACAGCCTCAAGTCCTCTGAGAGAAACCAACCCCAAACAAGCCAGAAACCACAATGCAGAACTTGTTTAGAGGCCGGTACATATCTCAATCGAATGCAAATAGAGATAAATATGAAGTCAGAGCCAGGATGAGAACACAGCTGTGTTTTATTTGTCATATTACCTTCTCTTCCAAGCGATTATCAGATTGGACTATCAGATGATAATCTTTTCTTCTGGTTCTGCAGGAAAAGACGGCTCAGGGGGAATGTCGTGAGCTCACCCATGACCAGATTTGACAAGTGATGATCTAATACAGATGACTATACATTACTGTGGAGCTTAGATATCTAGATTTGCCTTCACTTGACTCTGCCTTTCTGACACGGCTCTGTCCACCTGCATTATTTACTTAAGTGACACTGATTTGTTTGATATACAACCGTGCAAAGTGGGAAACTGCCCCGAGGGGCCGAGACCCCCATGAGCTGGCAATTGGCTTGTAATTTAATACACTGAAATTTTGTTGGGGAATATGTTCCACTAAAACACAATGTAAACTGACAAGATAGGGGTCTTAAGATGGGTCCTGTTTTATTAGTTAACCCTTTATCAGGCAAAGAACTACTTTGGTAACTTCAGGTAATATTTTGAGAAAAAAGTTGCAAATTTACTAGATTAAAGTGGCAAATTACGAGAAAAAAAAGTCGCAGATTTACGAGAAAAAAGTGGGAAAAAAGCAATTTTTTTCTCCCAGATTCACCACTTTAACCCTTAATAGGACACTCATTGGAATACTTGCAAATTCCAAATTTCAACCCTAGAGAATATTGGAGGATATTACATACAGCCAGAATGTTTAAAAAAACCCATAAGAATTAATATTTTGAGAAATAGTTTACAAGATTAAGGAGGCAAATCTACGAGAAAAAATGTGCAGATTTATGAGATTTAAAGTGGTGAATCTGGGAGAAAAAAGTTGCTTTTTTCCCCACTTTTTTCTCGTAAATCTGCAACTTTTTGTGTGCAGATTTGCCACTTTAAATATCTTAAATCTGCAACTTTTTTCTTGTAGATTTGCCACATTAATCTAGTAAACTTTTTTCTCAAAATATTATTTCGTATGTTTTATTTACACATTCTGGCTGTATGTAATATCCTCCAATATTCTCTGGGGTTGAAATTTGGAATTTGCAAGTATTTCAATGAGTGCCCTATTAAGGGTTAAAGTGGTGAAAAAAGTTGCTTTTTTCCCAGTTTTTTTTCGTAAATCCGCGATTTTTTTCGCACAGATTTGCCACTTTAAATCTCAACTTTTTTCTTGAAATATTACCTGAAGTTACCAAATAGAGTTCTTTGCCTGATAAAGGCTTAAACTGGCCATACTGGGGTTTTCAGTGAAATTTTCACATCTGCTTCACTAAACTGTGAATAAACTCAAGTATGTATTGTACATAAAGTGTGTCTACCAATCCAAGTCTTCCATGTCTTTAAAGAACTCAGGAATCTTTCTGTACTTGAGACTTCCTGACCTCATTTAGCAAACGTAGTCTCCTGACTGACAGGCAGTTTTTGATAAAGATCCACTGAACAGTTGTGGGGACTGCTGAACTGTGCTGAGACACAGAAGCTTGTTTGGTCAGATCACCTGATATGGCGAGAGATCTCTTCCATCATCATGATCCCAGGGCCAAGGACCCGCTGAAATCACAAATACAGCGGAGCGCAGAGCTTGTCAAAACCAACTGAGGTGCAGAGGAGAGACTGAACTGAGTCAATAAATAATTACGCACCTATCAGTGACTACATGCTGGACACACTCAGCTGGTATGTTTCAGGGCCGGCCTGTTTATTATCTTTCATGAAACTATCTGATAAAGACTTAAGCTCCTCAGCTTCCTCAGCTCATATGTTCCCAGAGGGCGGCACATTTGGATTAACAGCAGACCAAGTGGAGCCATGTTGAATCACTTTGTATTTCTTTACTTTTCTTAAGAGAAGCAAAATTCTCAGATGTTCAGACCACTGTTACAAGCAGAAAAAAATAAAAAGTCTCCTAGGCCAGTGGTTCCCAACCTTTTTCTTGAGGGACCCACATTTTTACCATTGTAAACTTTGGCAACCCCCCCATTGTCCATTGCTTCTATGAAGTCAACGTGACTTTCATGGTACCCTCTCGTTTTCTCTTGGAGATATTCAGCATTTTCGTCTCCCTGACGCTTCACCATTTTTCCATTAGCTCTGTGTTTCTGTTATAAAGTGAGGTTACCGCTAGGTGAGGTTAACGCTAGGTGAGGCTACCGCAAGGTGAGGCTACCGCTAGGTGAGGTTACCTCTAGGTGAGGCTACCGCTAGGTGAGGTTACCGCTAGGTGAGGCTACCGCTAGGTGAGGTTACCGCTAGGTGAGGTTAACGCTAGGTGAGGCTACCGCTAGGTGAGATTACCGCTAGGTGAGGTTACCGATAGGTGAGGTTACCACTAGGTGAGGTTACCGCTAGGTGAGGTTACCGATAGGTGAGGTTACCGCTAGGCGAAGCTACCGCTAGGTGAGATTACCCCTAGGTGAGGCTACCGCTAGGTGAGGTTACAGCTAGGTGAGATTACCGCAAGGTGAGGCTACCGCTAGGTGAGGTTATCGATAGGTGAGGTTACCGCTAGGTGAGGTTACCGCGAGGTGAGGTTACCGCTAGGTGAGGCTACCGCTAGGCGAGGTTACCGCTAGGCGAGGTTACCGCTAGGTGAGGTAACCGCTAGGTGAGGTTACCGATAGGTGAGGTTACCACTAGGTAAGGGTTACCGCTAGGTGAGGTTACCGCCAGGTGAGATTACAATAGGTGAGGTTACCGCTAGGTGAGGTTACCGCTAGGTGAGGTTACCGCCAGGTGAGGTTACCACTAGGTGAGATTACCGCTAGGTGAGGCTACCGCTAGGTGAGGTTGCTGCTAGGTGAGGCTACCGCTAGGTGAGGTTACCGCTAGGTGAGGTAACCGCTAGGTGAGGTTACCACTAGGTGAGGTTACCGCCAGGTTGGGTTACCGCCAGGTGAGGTTACTGCTAGGTGAGGTTACCTGTGTATACTGCAGGAGGGATGTTACACATGTCCTTATTCTCGTAATATAGCCTTTATTTTTAAACTTTTCTATAGTGATTTTTCTTTTTAAATAAATGAATAAACGTTTAATGTAGCCCTTATTTAGTTGTTTTTGTCCCACTAATGAATTAAATGCTGACTCATCTATATCTAACACATTAGATTTATTACATCCCGTAAAAATCATCCTAGGAATCACTGTCCTAGGCTGTGGAGACTCCCTTCAGCTTTAGTAATAAATTAAAATTGCACTGATTCTAGATGAAAGTGACAGAGAGAACAAACACTTCAATAATGAAATAGAGACATAGAGGAATTTTCCACAAAGTGTCAAATTAATTTAAAATGTATGTGACAAATTATATATTTCACTCAAACATGATGCAGCCTCAATGAAGCCTTGAACCCAGCTGTGTTGTTCTCTACCACATAAAAATGTTTGAACAACTTTGAGGTTACTTAGAAAGATTTTGAAGGAAAACAAAAAGGTTCAAGAGGTTAAGATCAGGCATTTAGCTATGGCATTTAACTTTTTTAAAATGTGAAATGCAGTATGAATTGCTTGAACTTGGATACTTGTTGAGCAAAAAATAGGGAAAATACAGAGGATGTCCATGGGAAAAAGAGATTCAGGAAAAATACTCATTAATAAGCAAAATATGCAATTGTATCATATATTTTTTTTAAAAAAGGAGAGCAACTTAATTTATTAAACCACTACTCACTTCATATACCCTGCAAGAATAAGTAAGCACATTTTGATACTTAACCCTTTATAGGGCACTCCTGGAAATTGAAAATGTCAACCCTTAAATGTTATTGGAGGATATTACAAGACTTTTTTCAAAATGTTTCATTTTCATATTGCAAATCGAGATAAATTGAGTCATTATTATTATTATTATTATATTTAGTATAGTCTATTTCCCACAGCAACTAAATATATATATATATATATATATATATATATATATATACATTTCACATTACGTTGCTCCATCAGCGGATACAATTGCATGGGATACCAATAAATTAATGTGCATTATTTTTGTAGAATCACTACACACCATTCATGAGAATAGTCTGTCTCATCTACAGAAATAATTTGTCTTTTGAATGTGATTTTATACACATATGTATATTAATAAGCTATTAAATCATCCTGAAAAGACAACCAGTACCACAACATCAATCCTTTAATGTTGAATCCAAGAAAAATACAGAAGAAAGTTTCTTTTCTTGCAATTCTGTTCTCACATGTATTAATTTAAACTCATACAGTCCTCTGGAAATTGTACATAAAGTGCTGTTTATTAACAAGAGTGTCTACAGTCAGCACACACACAAAAACAATCATGAAAGGAACAGACCATTTCTGTTCATGAGAAAATAAAACAGACAGAATCTGGAACTACTTTATGAAAATCTGCCATCATGATGACCATGATGACAATATAATCCCATTTTTAAAATCAGTTCAAAATTAGTGCCAGAATGCCAGTGCCAGTGAAGAATCCCACTTTTTTGTTTTGTCTGCCTTGACTTTGAAAGACTGAATAATATTAGATGGAAATTAAAAAGTGTCTCGGATTGAAAGAATAAAATAAGTTTCTGTTCAACATTTTATTTGGCAGAACATATTAAAGACGAGGGAGGCAAAAATGAGTCTGTATTCAAAACCCCGTTTTTTATGATTCCAAGGGAAGATAGACTTAACCACAGAACAATGTTGCCTTTCTTTGCTTAATAAAGTTAAACAAAGCTTGAAAGGTTGCCATTTAGAAGCTGCAACCAATTGCAATAACGAAGTGTTTCATTTTCTGCACATATAAATATGTTTACAATAAAACTTTCAATAATTAATAACCGGCTCGAACATCTGCTCTTATTCAAAGTGCTGCATTATATAAGAATATAATGCAAGATGGAGTTCGGGCTTTCCCAGATATTTGTTTTATTACTGAAGCAAGTTATGAAATCAACCTCAATCTAAGTAATTACATGACTACATGATGTTCAAATGGCAACTTTGTCTCTTATTGCCCCTTTGAGACTAAACTCATGAGTCTAAAAACCATAAAAATGGGATGAATGTTGTCAATTACCCAAAATGAAAAACTAAATTGTGACCCTTAAAAATACTCATGGAAATCCCTTCAATGGTGAATGAAAGATGGAATTTAATATCTGAGATAAAGTTGATCAAAGTCCATGTCTACACCTGGATTTCTGACTCCAATAGGCTGGCAGTGAGGGGCCCGGAGTCGAATCTGATGCCTCCCACCCCGGTCTCAGAGACAACAGGTGAGGCACTGGGAGTCCTAATGGTGAGAGAAGACAGTGACGGGGAAAAATTGGGCGTCATGGCTGAAGGGGTGAGTCCCGTGTTCCTGGCTAAGGGGGAATATGCATATTTGGGGAAAGATCGCTTTCTTCTCAGACTTGGCATGCGTCCCGGCTTTCGTGGAGGTACAGTCCTAATGCCAGGCTGAGCCACACCCGTTATTAGAGGCGGTGGGTACATGAGACAACTTGCCTCTGCTGCTAAGTCCTCACGGCCACCTTGAAGCTCCTCGTCAGGGAGCATCCCAATATCTGTGAAAACAGAGGCCAGAGTCTGGAAGCGTGGCTCCCAGTCCAGTACGTAGTCCCAGTTATAGCTGCCCTGCAGCTGCTCCTCCAGACACACCAGTGAAGAGAGAGAATCTGCAGAGGCCTCGGCCTCCGAGAGCGGAGCATACCCACTTGTCCTCATGCATTCTTCCAAATCCCTCACTCTAAGTATTGCAGGAAGTAGTCCCTCACCTCCCCCCTCTTCTTTGAAATGGTGGAGGCTCTCTGTGCTGGCCATCCCTGAAACAAAACGTTTATTTACAGATAAAATGTGCTCTGGCCCTACATCAATAGAGTGGCAGGAGATATTGTCCCCAGGTAAAGCAGAATCTGGGATCTCTGCGGCCTGGTTCCCTGGTGCCGAATCGTCTCTTTTGCGGCAGGGGTTCTGATTAATCCACTTGATCTCCTGGTCCTCAGCTGTCTCACCTTCTGCTGATCCACGGCCGCTTGAGTCTGACTGATTGTAAGTGTTTGATAAGTCCCTCTTGGTCACTAAGATGCTGGGCCGTTTTATCTCATGCAGAGAGATCGCACTTTGGCTGTTGGATCTACGGAACGAACCTGCACCATGGTTCAAGTTTGCCGCAATAGAAGCGGCCTTTTTGATGGCCGCTTCCTTGATCTTGTACCTGAGAACTAAGCCCACAAAAAGGAGGAGGACAAGGAGGAACATTATTAGTGAGACGCTCAAACTGAGCATATGCGCATCAAGAGGCACCCCGGTGAGTGCTTCTGCTGAGCTGGAGATATTGACGAAAACCAGGCAGGCCGTGGTCCTGGAGGCCAACCTGGGACTACCTGCAGAGACGACCAACTCCACCATGTCGTCACTGCCGTAGCTGCCTCTTCTGCGAAATACAGGACCCGACACAAAAATGGCACCAATTGTTTTGTTTATTGAGAAAAACGGTGATGACTTCACAAGGGAGTACTCCACCGTCCCGTCAACGCCTCCATCATGGTCCATCGCCATCACATAACCGACCGTCTCTCCAGGCTTGGCGTTTTCTGGCAGGAGGAAATGGTACTGCTTCTGGGTGAAGGCTGGACTGAACTCATCCACCCCCTTGATGGACACCTGCACTCTCACGGTAGCTGCTTTATCGCCTTTGTCCCTGGCCTCCACTATAAAGCAGTACTCATTCTCGCGTTCGTAATCAAAGGTCTGTCTGGTGTGGATGTCCCCTGTTAGGGGGTCAATGGCGAAGGCCTCCCTCTTCTCAGGGCTGCCACTGCCATAGTCCATGAAGCAGGAGGACACAATAGAGTAGGTGAGCTGGCCGTAGGGGCCCGAGTCATTGTCAACAGCATGGATGGAACAGGTGTGGGTAAACGCTGGGAGATTCTCCAGGACAGAACAGTTAAAAGTAGAGAACATGAAGTATGGAGTGTTGTCATTTTCATCCAACACTGTGATGAAGACGACTGTAAAAGCCACTTTACGTTCTTCAGATGATTCACCACCATCAGATACCCGGATGGTGAGGGTATATTTTGAGTCTTCCTCATGGTCGAGGGAGTCGTTGACCACCAGAAGGCCAGAGTGAGGGTCTAGCTTGAGGTGACCTTTGCTGTTGCCTGAGATAATGTCGTACCGCAAAAGGCCGTTGGTTCCCAGGTCAGGATCCTGAGCGCTGACCTGGACCAGCCTGGTACCTACATGGCTTTTTTCACTCACCTGTGCATGATATTCTGTGTTGGAAAACACCGGGGCGTTATCATTGCAGTCTGTCACAGTCACCATGACAACAGCAGAGCTGTTGAGTGGAGGTGTTCCTCGATCAGACACACTCACTGTTAGTGCATAGCTCTCCGTGGTCTCACGGTCTAAAGGATTGCACAGAACAAGCTTTCCGACATTCTTCATCTGGTTCTCCACCTGAAGCATTTTGACTTCCAGACAGAATCGCTTTTCCTCATTCCCCCTGATGATGGCGTAGTCCAGATGGGTGTTTTCAGGGCTCCAATCTTGGTCTTCAGCAGACAGCGTCAGTAAGGTGGTGTCTGTTGGGGTGTCCTCTGGGACGGTGAGCGTATAGATGTCCTGGTGGAACAAAGGTGCGTGGTCGTTGGTGTCCAGAATCAGGACATCTATGGAGGTGACAGTAGACAGCACGGGGTCGCCATCGTCTTTGGCCTCAACCAGAAGATGGATCAGGTTACTGTTTGTGATGGCTTTCAAGGGCTTGTTGGTGAAAACAGACCCTACAAGACAAGACATGTATTCATGAGTTAATCAGTGTTTGATCAGCTTCTTTTGCTTTTGACCAGTTCATTTTTAAGACAAAAAAGGCAAAATAACTTGACATCTATGCATGAAATTAACCCATAAGAACCCATGGTGACACCCGTGTAACAAACACTTTAAATCTTCTAGAATCTCCCATATTCAGCTTTATGCTTCACCTTAACTCATTAAATCCCTAAGTGACGTAAACTCAACACCCTGGTGTGGTGGTCATGTGACTGTGACAAGAAGTGACTTCCTCAAAATGTGGCTGTGACTGCAAACAGAACTTTAAAAAGCTTATTTTTACAGCAAAATCGGGAGTGTTAATTCAACTCACAGAGTGTTAATTGTAACACTTTTTCTGAGTTTATATAGTTCTCACGGACTCTGAGTTAAAATTACACTTTGAAAAGTGTAAATATTTTAACTCTTTAATAGTGTTAAATATTTGACACCCTTGGTGTTGTTTTATGACACCACATAAGTTCACTTTTTACTCCAAATCATGTGTTAATTAGAGTGTTAATTTTTAACATACATCGTGTTATTTTACAACACATTTAAGTGTATTTTCAACGCTAAAATCGTGTTATTCCCTTTCACTGTGTGTTAATATTTAACATACATCGTGTTACTTTGACACATTAAAGTGTATTTTTTAACCCTAAAATCATGATATTTCCTTTCACTAATGTGATAATTAACATTCATTGTTTTGTTTTACGATACATTAAAAGTGCATTCTGTCTTTAGCCGAACATACAAGTCACAAAATCTGAAAATCAACTCCAGCTGAAGTGATTCTAACTCAGGTGTTAACACGTAACTCACTTGTGTTAAAGTGTTAAAACAACTCCAAAATCAACACCCACTAACTCAAAATTATTAACACTGAAAGAACAACACTACAGATTTTTCTGTGTAGGCTAGGTTTAAACCTATTTAACAATTCTAATCCGTTAATAGTTTGTCCTGTATTGCATTTAACTTGTTCTGACCACATTTCTTGAAGAAATTAAAGTCACAAATTTGATATATATTATGGAGATGCAAAAGAAAAAGGCAAATTTGTGTCTCTGTAAGCAGAAAATGTGTCTATTTTTTTTTAAATTTATTTTAATATAAGAAGTATTATAAACATAAATACCATAAACGCCCATTCTAACATCTATGTCACATCACAGATCTTTGACATTTAGGGGTAGTATTTTTTTTTTAAAACATCAGAAATCCTTTAAGGATAACTGGCTCTGGGTTCTTATGGGTTAAAGAGTCACTTTTTCTTTTACCGTGGTGCTACAGCACTGCTCGACACAAAAAAACTTGTCTGGTGTGTGCTGGATGAAAAGGATTTTGAGTGAGGAGCACAATGGAGTTTCAAATAAAAATAATCCTATTTTTTTTTATAGCATATAGCAATTTATCAGGGCATGAAACCAATCATCTGTTGATCTTGAATGAACTGTGAAACTATGAATCAAGACTTGATAGTTTAACAATGGCATAGAGTTTAGAGTTAAAATCAAAAGTCAATTTAAATTGTAGATTTTTTTTGTCCAGCACTAAGCTGCAGACGGACAAAGTGAGAGACTGGATATGCTCATAGCGGGGCATTTCACATGCTAAAGAGAGAGATATTCCTGTCAGGACTTGGTAGCAAGTAAAATAAAGCTAAGAGGTCTGTGAGTACTAGTAGTCAGGTGGCTGAGCTAAATAAAGGGGACACGCCGGACAAAAGCACCAAATTTTTTCCACATGCTCTCTGTCACCATAAGTTTCAATTTTTGGTAGGAGCCACTTCATCAAGATTGCAGATCGGAGATGGCAGCCATATAAAATCTATGAGAACCAATATATCTTCCAAACCACTTCGAAGGTCAATCTTGGTGTCAAAATATACATTTACTGGGTCAAAGAATCATTTAAAGCTATTGAGAATATCACTAGATGATTATTTAAATAGGTCATATAAAGTGCATGTATTTTGAAAAATTGATAAAATGCACAAAATGTGCAAGTGGCTGTGGTGCAAGAAGGTACACTGGAATTGCAAAGATCTTTGTAGTTGTAAATGTAATAAATAATAAAAGATCAAATGATCAAAAAATCACCTTGTGATGTTCTTAATAGCTTTAAATGATTCTTTGACCCAGTAAATGTAGATTTTGACACTAAAATTGACCTTCGAAGTGGCTTGGAAGACATGTTGGTTCTCATAGACTTTATATGGGTGCCATCTCCGATTTGCAATCTTGATGAAGTAGCTCCTACCAAAAATTGAAACTTATGGTGATGGAGAGCACGTGGAAAAAATGTGGTGCTTTTGTCCGACGTGTCCCCTTTATTCTTAAATCTGGTCCTAAGCTGCCGGACTACAGCTTTAGGTTTGCCAGGTGGTTAGAAAAATGACTCAAGATTAACCCTGATGTTGCTCTCTGTCAGCTGGATGCAAAAATAGGCAACTGTGCTTACAACTTTACAATAATCAGACTTCAATGTCCATAAACATCTAATACTAAAATCTGTCTCACTTTTATCAAAACATTAAATTCCACTCAAAGCACTGAAACATATGCTGATTTTATCTTGCAATGAAACTGCTTATGAGGTCAAAAAATCTTAGGAAAGACCTGACATCTGGGTTCACACATGTATAACTATAAAACTCTTTTCAATTTAACAGATGGTATACAAATACACAAATTGCTCCGTGGATTATAAAGCATGTCTGCTTGTTTGACAATATACTGCGAGTTGAATCAAAATTGTCCTTGTCATTACACCGCAATGCAACATCATTTCCAGTGTGACTACTCTTTAATGAATTCCATATGCAGACTGCAAGAGCAAAATGTTCTTCTTGGATGACAAGGAAGTGTTTGTACGTTCAATTTATTGTTCCACTTCACTGCCACTTAAACTTTTCTACATGATGTCTTTATTAATTCTAAAGCTCTGCTCTAAACCTGCACCATTCATTGTTTGTGAAACAAATAGGCATGGAAAAACTGAGAGGCAACGTACCGCAAAAAGTACCATAAAAAATGTTTGGGATTTAGAGAGCTTTAGTCAACATTGGTGCAATTTTCACTTTCCATTTGTGATCCTCACCGCAAAACATGGGCACATACATTTCTTTGATATTAAACTTTGGACTTCAAACATGACAGAAGCCCATAAATCACACTTGAGTGGAAGAGACCGGCCAGGACTTCATTTCAGCTCTGCAGGATTTATCTTCCTTGCTGGTTTAGAATTTTAAAAAAAAGGAGATAATAGGATATGCATGGCTCCTCTGCAGCACTTTATCTCAATGACTTCTCATTCCCTTCTCTGCTGCTTCACTCTCCCTCCATCCAAAGAACTCACTTGCACATCCAAGACTACAAAAATATAAACACTGGAGAAATATACTGCTACTGGCAGAATGACAACTCCCAGTAACTTCTGATACTGTAGTGTGTTGCTCATAACCAGGCAAAGACTTTCTCTGGGCCTTTTTCTTTGGCATGTGCCCATTTAACTAGGCCAGAAAAACTGTTTTAATGGAAGAAATAAGAGGGATGAATATGAAAATCAAACCACCAGACAGTCATAAGTCGTGAAACTTGTAAAGCTAAAGTAATGCGTTTTACAGAAGAACTGCGATACATTTTGGATAACTTTTATCCTTTTGGTGACTTCTTAACCTCTCCTCCCTTTTTATACGAGTTTACTGACAATGAGGCATTTATATCAGAGCCATATTACAGGATTTATTTTCCATCAGTTATGCAAATCTTACCATTGTCTGGCTCTATGTAAAAGCCTTGTAAAGGAGATGAAAGCAGTCTGTAGGTGATCTTCCCATTGAGTCCAGAGTCTCTGTCAGTAGCAGACACTGACAAAACTAACGTGTCAGCAGAAACCAACTCTGACAACTCCACCTGAAAGAGAGAACAAATAATGAGTCAAATCTGCAGCAAGATCCCGATGTATACTTACACTGAAAAAAGAACTAACTTAATTGAATTGTTTCATTTGGTAACACCTAAATGAATTAAGTTCTTTCAAATTCATTTAATAAGTTAGATTAACACAATTTATTTTAAATTAATTTGAAAGAACTTAATTCATTTAGGTGTTACCAAATGAAACAATTCAATTAAGTTGGTTCAACTATTTTCTTTTTTCAGTGTAGTCAGATACCACTTTCTGACGAGGCAAATAAACATGCTTTATAACTCAGCATTTTTAAGAACCGATCAACCTGTAGGCATTCAACTTTTTAACCTTCAAACTGATTGATAAATATATCATCTGTACCAAGGTTATTATAGTTAACGAAAACTAACGAAGTAACGAAAACTAGAATTGAAAAAAGATTTTCGTTAACTGAAATAAAAATAAAAACTCTAGTTTTTATTTTTATTTCAGTTAACGAAAATCTTTTTTATTTATATTTACTAGAGTTTTAAAAAAACGATAACTAACTGAAACTGTATTATTACTAAAATTATAGTGAAAATGTCCTTAGTTTTCGTTTTTAGTTTTGTATAACTATAAAACTCTTTTCAATTTAACAGATGGTATACAAATAAACAAATTGTTCCCTGGATTATAAAGCATGTCTGCTTGTTTGACAATATACTGCGAGTTAAATCAAAAAAAATGTCGTTAACTGAAATAAAAATAAAAACTAGAGTTTTTATTTTTTATTTATATTTACTAAAGTTTTAAAAAAACAATAACTAACTGAAACTGTATTGCGTGGTTACAAAACTAACTAAAACTAACAAAAAATTATAGTGAAAATGTCCTTCGTTTTCATTTTTTCATTCATAATTCAGTGTTTCTATTTGAACATGTAACACATGGTGAATATGTTCACTGAGACTGGGATGTCTACACTTGAAACAAAATTCAAAACACCCAGAACTGTAAGAGTTAATAACCTTATTGGGGCTGAAACCAAAGGAAATAAAGGCAAAATGTATTATGACCTCTTTGAATCTGGCACCCAACATATAGCCCATTACAAAAAAACTAAAACTAACACTAAAACTAATAAAAACTAAACTAAAACTAGAAAACTCACTCTAAAAACTAACTAAAACTAACTGAATTTGAAAACAAAAATTCACAATGAAATTAAAACTAAAACTAATGAAAAATCCAAAACTATTATAACCTTGATCCGTACCTGATAGGAGACCTTAGTAAAGACTGGCGCGTTGTCATTGACGTCAAGCACTTGAACTTTGACCTCTCCAGTGGTCTGGTGGAGCGAATCAGAGGCCCAGACGGTCAACGTGTACTCCGTCTGCTCCTCGTAGTCGAGAGCTCGAGTCAGGGTCACCACACCAGTATATCGGTCGATAGCAAAGGGAACGTTGGTGCTGCTGTTATCTGAGAAGCTGTATGTGATGGTTGAGCTCAGGTCCACGTCGTTTGCAGTCACCTGCGTGACCATGTAACCTGCAGGAAGATCTGCAGGAAAAAGGGGACGTCAAAATATTAGTCTAGACAGAATCGTCCAAAAAGTGAAAGTGAGGAGCATTTATGGGTACAAGTCAGGAACTGGCCTACTTTACTTATTTCAAGGGTGCTGAATCAAAAAAAAAAAAAGGTTCCCAAGCGAAATTTTGAGTTTTTGACCTTCTCATTTGCATATCAAAATGGCCGCCAAAATTGCCCATCTTGCTCAGTCGTTGGACCATTTTCCCCAAGTTTTTTTGTAAGTAGGCAATCAAGATGAGGAAATTAAGTTTCTGGATCTATAGTCTAGGGTCAGAGCAGGAATATAGTGGAGGCTCAGTTTCTTTTTTAATGTATATATATATATATATATATATATATATATATATATATACAGTACAGGCCAAAAGTTTGGACACACCTTCTCATTCAATGTGTTTCCTTTATTTTCATGACTATTTACATTGTAGATTAAGTAGACAATCAAGATGAGGAAATTAAGTTTCTGGATCTATAGTCTAGGGTCAGAGCAAGAATATAGTGGAGGCTTTATGTATATATATATATATATATATATATATGCAAAATACCAACTGGAACATTTAAAAGTGATTGATTGAATATTTATGTCGACCTTATGATACAAATAATGCTTAATTTCTCCATAAAAGTTGGTATTTTGCATATATATATACAGTACAGGCCAAAAGTTTGGACACACCTTCTCATTCAATGTGTTTCCTTTATTTTCATGACTATTTACATTGTAGATTCATCGAAACTATTAATGAACACATTTGGAATTATGTACTTAACAAAAAAGTGTGAAATAACTGAAAACATGTCTTATATTCTAGTAAGCAAAGGGTGGTTACTTTGAGGAATCTAAAATACAAGACATGTTTTCAGTTATTTCACACTTTTTTGTTAAGTACATAATTCCATATGTGTTCATTCATAGTTTTGATGAATCTACAATGTCAATAGTCATGAAAATAAAGAAAAACGCATTGAATGAGGTGTGTCCAAACTTTTGGCCTGTACTGTATATATATATGCAAAATACCAACTTTTATGGAGAAATTAAGCATTATTTGTATCATAAGGTCGACATAAATATTCAATCAATCACTTTTAAATGTTCCAGTTGGTATTTTGCATATATATATATATATATATATATACATAAAGCCTCCACTATATCCTCGCTCTGACCCTAGACTATAGATCCAGAAACTTAATTTCCTCATCTTGATTGTCTACTTACAAAAAAACTTTGGGGAAATGGTCCAATGACTGAGCAAGATGGGCAATTTGGCGGCCATTTTGATATGCAAATGAGAAGGTCAAAAACTCAAAATTTCGCTTGGGAACCATTTTTTTTTGGACTCAGCACCCTTGAGATATGTAAGGTAGGCCGGTTCCTGACTTGTACCCATAAATGCTCTTCACTTCTTATAGGAGGCCTTTATTCTGAAATCCGTCTAGACTAATACGCTCACAAATAGGTATATACAAATTACTGTTAAACATAGAGAGCAGTGGAGGTCCGTCTTACTCTCTGCTATGACCACAGGCTCCATGGGGGGGATGGCAGGGCTGTTGTCATTGACGTCCACCACTTGGACCCTGATGGTGGCAGTGCTTGTGAGCGGAGGGTTCCCCCTGTCTGCGGCCTGCAGAACCAGCCTGTAATACAAAGGCAGTAAACAAATGATGTCAATAATAGAATGCCAATAATTAATAATAGTTCTCTCAATTATAGAACTGGGCAGACATTTTAAGTATTTGTAGTTTTTGAGTACTTTCTAAAAGTCATTTTACCTTCGCATGAGCAAATGTTGAACTACTTTGAACTCCCTAGAATTACTTTAACCCTTTATCAGGCAAAGAACTATATTTGGTAACTTCAGTGGGTCCGTATGTTTTTTTTTTTTTGTTTTTTTTACACATTCTGGCAGTATGTAATATCCTCCAATATTCTCTCGGGTTGAAATTTGGAATTTGCAAGTATTTCAATGAGTGCCCTGTTAAGGGTTAAAGTGGTGAATCTGGGGGGAAAAAGTTGCTTTTTTTGCACTTTTTTCTCGTAAATCAGATTTGCCACTTTAAATCTCTTAAATCTGCGACTTTTTTTCTTGTAGATTTGCCACTTTAATCTAGTAAATTTGCAACTTTTTTCTCGAAATATTACCTGAAGTTACCAAATATAGTTCTTTGCCTGATAAAGGGTTAAGCTCACAATTGAACATACGCAGTTTTAAAATTAATTTCATTATTCATTCTTACTTTCAATCACCAAGTCACACTTACTGTGTATCACATTATTCATTAAGACTGGTGTTTAAAAATCTTTTTTCTTTTTGCATCTTTTTTTGCTGAAACCATCTTATAGACTGCAATTATTTCCTTAATTTTATCATCAGAAGTAGAAAAAGCATTTGCTGTTTATATTATCATAGTAAGAAAATTTGATGAATAGGGTTAATAGTACTTTTACCTTACCTTTTTATTAATCTCAAAGTGGCTAGCCATGACTCACACTTACATATCTACTTGTCTACATGACCTTCATGCATTCTAAAAATTATTCCATTATATTTTTTAATATACGAGGCGGGCATACTTATATTGGGGGGTGATCTCACGGTCCAGCAAGACATTTGTAGCCAGAATCCCTCGAACAGAATCCAAGATGAATGCTTCATTAGGATTACCGGATACAATGGAGTACTCAATCTGACCGTTGATCCCGCTGTCAGCATCAGATGCTAACACCTGCAGAAAATATGTTAAGTGGTGAAATGATGTTTCAGCTGCATGGTGTTTCCAATGTCATAAAGGGCTTAAATAGTGATAGTATCTACCTATCACTAGCGTACTCTTAACTTTAACACTTATCTGCTCTACTCTACTGCCCTTACTTTTTAACTATGCAATGTTTGACTTGTGCTTTTTGTAGCTGCCGTCAGAGACAGTTATACAGTTTAAGTTAATTTTATACTTTGAGTCAACAATTAAATAATTTACTTTAAAAAGATCATATTTTTATTTATAATATATTTTAAGTTCATGCACAGACAGGGAAAGATGTGTATTCCATAGCGGAACTAATGTTGTTATGTTGTAGAGGGGTGGGGCATTATTCAGACGCACTCTACACAGCACACGAGTAACAGCGCACCTGGCATGTTAATTAGAAGATGACGATAAGAATAACGATACAAAGATTGAATAAGACCCGACTTTGAAGTTTCCTTTCTTATTCCCTTTTGAGTTAACGCGGCCAATGAGGTATGTTTACGTTATGTTTACGTTATGTTACACATGTTTAAGATGCTCACGGAGTAATGTGGTGGGTTAATTGCGTTTAAATTTATGTAAAATGTGAACAAAGCATATTATTATTTTATTAAGTAAATCCAGTACATTATGTAAGGTATTTTTATGTTTGGAAGATATTTCTTTAATGTTATTCTCTATGGAAAATGCTTTGTATTATATGACACTCACTTTATCGTTTTTTTATTTAATTTATCTAGTTCTCACGGCATGACGGCGATGTGCAGATAAATGCCCGTGCATAAAAGGAACGACTTGTGTTCGTGATTTCAACTGAGGGAGTAACACTTTTTATTATTTTATCTATTTTCTTATCCTGCTGTATCTTATTTTATCTTATTTATATTTTTATTTCTATTTCCCTGTTTTAATTGACTGTTTTTGCTGTTTTAATGTGTATGTAAAGCACTTTGAATTACCCTGTGTTGAATTGTGCTATACAGATAAACTTGCCTTGCTTTGCCTTACCTGCATGATGTAGGTGTTGTGGACTTGCCCCTCCCAGACAGCTGTTCTGTAGCTGTGGTGTTCAAACACTGGTGCGTTGTCATTGACATCCAGCAGAGTGATGGAGACCCTGCAGTGAGCTGTCTGCAGCCCGTTGTCAGCCAGAACCACCAGCTGGATCTGAGGGCTCGCCTCGAAGTCCAGAGAGTTATCTTTCTGCACACGGACCTCACCTGGATGAAGAAGAAGAGAAGGCAGGGGTGTCAAACTCAAACACACAATGGGCCAAAATGTAAAAGTTGAATAAAATCGCGGGCCAACATTGAACAAATAAACCTTTTAATATATACCAAACATGTTTTGCTTTAACATTAAATATGGAACCAGCAACGCTTATAAACATACAATATATAACTAAATAGTGCAGACATGCAAAATCAAATTTCAAATAAAAAACACATCAATGTCATTAATTTATTAAATGAAAATTAAATAAAAATCGTATGCCTCTTTTCTATTTGCATCCTTCTGATTTAAATATCAAAATAAACTTTTTCAACAGGTTAATAAATTCTGCCTTTCTTTTCACCATTTTTGGGAAGGGGTAGCTGGGAGACAGCTCTAGCTTGAGGTTGCTATGACGACTGTCACAGAGGAGCGTTTCTGGGTCCTGTCCTGATTGACGCGCCAAAACAACAGCAGGGCATTGTGGGATTTGTAGTATTAGCGGTAAATGCGCCGTATAATACCGGCGGGTCAGCTTTTATAGTACAATAATAATATAATAATTTGGTATTGCCTCGCGGGCCAAATAAAATTACACTGCGGGCCAAATTTGGCCCGCGGGCCAGAGTTTGACACCCCTGAGATGAGGTATGACCGTGCAAACCCAACATTAGTGACTGGTTTAGTCCATTTTATTTCAAGATTTTTTTTAAATCAGATCAGGGAAAAATGAAGGCAAAGTAATGGAAAGAAAAACAGATATTTCATCTATCAAATAAAGGCGTTGACAGAAGCACTTTTAGGTTCCAGTTTTTGTGGTAACCCTAGAAAAGTATTTGTTCCTGCATCAGTATAATATTGTGTATTTAAGCCGAACTGTGTCTACTTCATTTCTTTATGGCAGCTATTCTCAACCTTGGGGTCGGGACCCCAATTGGGGTCGAAAGAAGATTTCTGGGGGTCGCCAAATCATTTTGGAAGTCAGCTCTGTCTCCACTGTGTTAAAGTGTTCATGTGTTAATGTGTTTTAGTCTTTTTGGTCATTTTGTGTGTTTTTTTGTCAATTTGTGACTTTTTAGGTCATTTTGAGTCTTTTTTTGATCATTTTGTGGTCCATTTGTGACTTTTTTGGTCATTTTGTTTCTTTTTTGGTCATTTTGTGTCCTTTTTTTGGTTATTTTGTGTCTTTTTTTGGTTATTTTGTTTCTTTTTTGGTTATTTTGTTTCTTTTTTTGGTCATTTTGTGTCTTATTTGGTAATTCTGTGTCTTTTTTGATCATTTTGTGGTCCATTTGTGACTTTTTTGGTAATTCTGTTTCTTTTTTGGTCATTTTGTGTCTTTTTTTTAGTCATTTTGTGTCTTTTTTTGGTTATTTTGTGTCTTTTTTTGGTTATTTTGTTTCTTTTTTGGTTATTTTGTTTCTTTTTTGGGTAATTTTGTGTCTTTTTTGGTTATTTTGTTTCTTTTTTGGGTAATTTTGTGTCTTTTTTGGTCATTTTGTGTCTTTTTTGATCATTTTGTGGTCAATTTGTGTCTTTTTTGGTCATTTTGTTTCCTTTTTTAGGTCATTTTGTTTCTTTTTTGGGTGATCTGAACTGTGCGTGTGAGATTGTGTTCAGTGAGCGGGGGTCGTGGACAACATGCATGTTAAATTGGGGGTCGCGACTCAAAAAGGTTGAGAACTACTGCTTTATGTAGACATGAATCCAAAAAGAGTCTAGGGTAGAATGTGATAAAATCAGACAGGCAGCAATCATAATTCTTTAGGAAATACTTATTTACTCTCAACTAGATGTACCAGATAAGCTGAAAGGGCATTTGAAGAGAGACACAGAGCGGCTGGATCTTATTGGTTGAATATAAACAATCGCGATGACTGAAAATCAAAAGTTATTTACTGGATACTTTTGTGGAAAATAAAATGGTCGAGTGAACGAGAATTTGTGCTATTAGCATAACTCAAATGATGAAAGCATGCATGATGTTCATGCAAATGCAAAACAAGAATGCCATCTGCTAATCATAACTAGCGAACTTTGGATGGACAGGAAGAAAATGGAACAAAAGCAAAGTTTTGTTTTGTTTTGTTTCTTACCCGTGTGCCGGTTGATGGAGAAAACATGATTCTCGTTGCCACTAAATATGGTGTATGTGATCCTTTGTCTGCTGTTGGTTTGGTCGCTGGCCTCCACTTTGGCAATCCAAGTGCCTGAACAAAGACAGAATGAAACAATTGATGAGTTATTTATTGGTATAAGTGAAAACAGCATGGGTTATTAACAGCAGGACAAAGTTTAGAGATGGAAAGACTAACTTTTAGAAATAGGGAACAAATACATATTTGGAATAAGTTATACTGTAAAGAAAGGCTGGTAAAAACAGTGGAAATATTTAATCAAATTAAGGAGATGAACTAAATGGTCCCCTCCCCAACACTAACACTAACACATGCATACACACACACAGATTCATGAACACGCATACATGCACCACCGCTTATTTTTTCATTATATTAATATCTTTTTTTTTTTTTTTTTTTTTGTGTCGTTAGTTTGTTGTTTACTACTTTTCTTGGAGAACCTCATTTGGAGAATACCAGTCTGCCTTGTATCTACACTACCGGTCTAAGTTTTAGAACACCCCAATTTTTCCAGTTTCTTATTGAAATTCAAGCAGTTCAAGTCAAATGAACAGCTTGAAAGGGTACAAAGGTAAGTGGTGAACTGCCAGAGGTAAATAAAAAAAGGTAAGCTTAACCAAAACTGAAAAATAATGTACATTTCAGAATTATACAAGTAGGCCTTTTTCAGGGAACAAGAAATGGGTTAACAACTTAACTCTATGGAGTCTTGGGCTATTTTGTCCATTTTTGAATTCTTTTCATGTCTTTGTAAGTCATTTTGTGTCTTTTGGTGTCTTTTTTTTGGTCATTTTGTGTCTTTTTTTAGTCCTTTAGTTCAACATAAAATGTGATTTTGAATCTTTTTTTTATTTTCAAAACACTATCATGCTCAATAAAGAATTTTAAATGTTGCAAATGTGCATTAATTTCAGAGTACACTGAGACAATAAACTGCATCATTTTCAATTAAATTCTGGAAAAGTTGGTGTGTTCTAAAACTTTTGACCACTAGTGTATGTCTCTACCATAAAACCGGATTTCAGGTAATCTCAGATTGGACGATCAGAATACTTTCATTTCTTTGTACCTTTCCCCTTTTCATTTTATTTTATTTATTCATTTTTTTGGGGGTGTTTTCCAATCCCCTTTTGTACACTTTTACTTTTTTCTTTGATATTTTCTGTATTTGTCTATAGGTCTTCATGTTGATTGTTCGTTTGTTCATTTCAAAAACCAATAAAAAGTAAATTACAAAAAAAAAAAAAAAAGTGAAAACAGAAGGATTTTAATTTGAGATTTTTTTCTCATATATGTGACCCCCCCTCCCCCGGGTCCGTATGTTTTGGTTTTTTTTTTTTACACATTCTGGCTGTATGTAATATCCTCCAATATTCTAATATTAAAAAATATTAAAATATATTATGAAAAAAAAAAAAAAAACAGTGAAAACAGAAGGATTTTGTTGGTAGAACGTACCGGCTCTAGTGTTCTCCTTGACAGTAGCGTTGTACACTTTGTTTATGAACTGCAGTCCTTCGTGTTCTCCCTTCAGGTGGATGAAAACCAGGCAGGTGGAGGTTAAAGGAGGTCGTCCTCTGTCTGAAACAACGACCTGCAGCTTCCTCCCAGAGAAACCTGCTCTGACTCGTCTCCTGAGTGAAATCTCTCCAGACTCGCTGTTGATGTCGAACAGATTCTCCTCGTCGTACAACATGAACTGAATGGTCCCGTTATCACCCTGGTCGCCATCTGTTGCCATCACCGTGGTAACTATCTGGTTTGGTAGAGTCCTCATAGAAACCCATGCGTTCATGGGGTTCTGCTCACAGACCGGCACGTTGTCGTTCACGTCCTCCACCGTAACGGTGACCGACGCCGCGGAGCTCAGCGGTCCCTGGCTGCAGCCGTCAGTCGCCACGGCTCTGAGGGTGAACTGGGCCCGGGTCTCTCGGTCCAGAGCCCTGGTGGTGCGGATCACTCCTGTGACAGCGTCCACTGAGAAGGCGCCCTGGCTGCTGTCCTCCGCCAGGGAGTAGGTCAGGTCCCCGTTGGACCCCTCGTCGGGATCGAAGGCGCTGACACGCAGGACCTCCACGCCGGCAGGTAAACTCTCGCTGACGGAGGCGTGGTAGCTCTTGCGGCTGAAGGAGGGGATGTTGTCGTTCTGGTCCAGCAGCAGCAGCTGGAGCTGGGTGGAGGAGCTGAGGGGGGCGGGGCCGTAGTCGCGGGCCTGGATGGTGAGGGTGTAGTTCTGCTTCTCCTCACGGTCGAGGAGCTGCGTGGTGCTCACAACGCCGGAGTGGCTGTTGATGGTGAAGCGACCTCTGTAGTCGTCACCTACAGACGGCATGAAAGAATGAATGAATTAATGAATGAATGCTTTATTTCGGTTACAAAAAAGAAAAAGAAAAAACAAAGACAACAAAATAAAATCATGTTTTTACAAAAATGTTGAACTACTTTGAACTCCCTAGAATTACATCAACCCTTTATCAGGCGAAGAACTATATTTGGTAACTTCAGTGGATATCAAAATGGGGTCCCCATGTCTCTCTGTTTGGTCGAAGAACCACATGGATTTATTCCAGCTAATCAGCAAAGATCAGGCTACGTCACAGACAGTGACACCATGACATCTGACCAATCAGTAGGATAATAATATAATAAAATTTAGAGAAGAAAGTGGCAAATTTGCTAGATTAAAGTGACAAATCTACAAGAAAAAAAGTTGCAGATTCAAGATATTTAAAATGGCAAATCTGTGCGAAAAAGTAACAGATTTACGAGAAAAATCTGCACATTATTTTTCTCGTAGATTTGCCACTTTAATCTCGTCAACTTTTTTACCATTAATTTGAGATTTTTTTCTCATAAATTTGTAACTTTTTCCTCAAAATGTGACCCCCCTCCCCCGGGTCCGTATGTTTTTTTTTTTTTTACACATTCTGGCTGTATGTAATATCCTCAAATATTCTCTAGGGTTTAAATTTGGAATTTGCAAGTAGAGGTGCCACAACACCTGTGTGGCTGTTGATGGTGAAGCGACCTCTGTAATCGTCACCTAAAGAATGAATGAATGAATGAATGCTTTATTTCGGTTACAAAAAACAAAACAAAAAAACAAAGACAACAAAATAAAATCATGTTTTTACAAAAATGTTGAACTACTTTGAACTCCCTAGAATTACATTAACTCTTTATCAGGCGAAAAACTATATTTGGTAACTTCAGTGGATATCTAACTGGGTCCCCATGTCTCTCTGTTTGGTCGAAGAACCACATGGATTTCTTCCAGCTAATCAGCAAAGATCAGGCTACGTCACAGACAGTGACACCATGACATCTGACCAATCAGTATGATAATAATATAATAACATTTAGAGAAAAAAGTGGCAAATTTGCTAGATTAAAGTGGCAAATCTATAAGAAAAAAAGTTGCAGATTTCAGAGATTTAATGTTGAAAAATCTGTGCGAAAAGTCACAGATTTATGAGAAAAAAGTGGAAAAAAAGCAACTTTTTTCTTGCAGATTCACCACTTTAAATCTCATAAATCTGCATATTTTTTTCCTCGTAGATTTGCCACTTAAATCTCGTAAACTCAAAATATTACCCCCCTATTAAGACGTTACTAGATTAAAGCAAATGTACAAGAAAAAAAGTCGCAGATTCAAGATATTTAAAGTGGCAAATCTGTGCAAGAAAGTAACAGATTTACGAGAAAAATATGCGCATTATTTTTCTCGTAGATTTGCCACTTTAATCTCGTCAACTTTTTTACCGTTAATTTGAGATTTTTTTCCTCACAAATTTGTAACTTTTTTTTACCGTTAATTTGAGATTTTTTTCTCATAAATTTGTAACTTTTTCCTCAAAATATGACCCCCCTCCCCCGGGTCTGTATGTTTTTTTTTTTGTTTTTTTTTACACATTCTGGCTGTATGTAATACCCTCAAATATTCTCTAGGGTTGAAATTTGGAATTTGCAAGTAGAGGTGCCATAGTCGCGGGCCTCTGTAGTCGTCACCTAAAGACGGCATGAATGAATGAATGAATGCTTTATTTCGGTTGCAAAAAACAAAAAAAAAACCCAAATACAACAAAATAAAATCGTGTTTTTACAAAAGAATCCATCAGACAGCAACCGAAAAAGGAATAGCACAGCTTTGGAAAGTATGATCACTCAAAGTTGGTCTGTTTACTGCGAGGGATGTTTACAATGGGCAGTTCGTGTATTATTTTTTAAATAATTAGCCTCCTGTTTTTTCTTCCAAATGAGTTTGTTTTAACTCAGGGTTTGTTTAACATCTGTATAATCGCTCGGTTTCTTTCCCCTTCAGACATCTTTTACACAATGTCAATGAGTTCCCAGATCTAAGCTATTAACTCGGCAAGTATAATGTTATTAGCAATATAAATGATTGCCAAAACTACCAAATCTTTATCCAAATCTTGTGATATATAGAGGGCTATCTGGGCTTCTTACCTAAAATGGAGTAGTGTATCGTTCCATTTTCTCCGTGGTCTGGATCGGAGGCCTGAGCAGTGTGGACCACCCCCGGAGGAAGGTTTTCTGGCAGGCTGATCTGGAACGATGACTGCATGAACTCTGGAGGGTTGTCATTGTCGTCCAGCACCGAGCACAGCACCGTGGCCGTGCCCGACAGAGGCCGCGAGCCGCTGTCACGAGCCTGGACTGCAGACAAGAATTAGAAGAATTCATACTGGAGAAATCTGTACTTTTATTTAGTTTTGATAGTCCTGTAAATCAGTAGTTCACCCAAAAAACAAACAAAATGACCACCAAAAGACACAAAATGACTAAAAAGACACAAAATGACCAAAAAAAGGAAACAAAATGACCAAAAAAGATACAAAATGACCAAAAAAAGACACAAAATGACACAGAAAAGAAACAAAATGATGCAGAAAAGAAACAAAATGACCAAAAAAAAATACAAAATGACTAAAAAAAGACACAATTGACCACAAAATGATAAAAAGACACAAAATGACCAAAAGAGACACAAAATGACCAAAAAAAGACACAAAATGACCAAAAAAGACACAAAATGACCAAAAAAAGATACAAAATTACACAAAAAAGAAACAAAATGACCAAAAAAGACACAAAAAGACCAAAAAGGGAACAAAAATGACCAAAAAAGACACAGATTGACCACAAAATGATCAAAAAAGAGACAAAATGACCAAAAGAGACACTAAATGACCAAAAAATAGACACAAAATGACCCAAAAAAGACATGAAATTACCAAAAAGACTAAAACACATGAACACTTTAACACAGTGGAGACAGAGCTGACTTCCAAAATGATTTGGCGACCCCCAGAAATCATTTAACCAGGGACATTGGGATTATGGGATCACAGTATGTTTTGACTGTACCTAATGTCATTTTTCAACATCTGAAGCTTGTATTGAGGTTTTAAAATGAGTTTCAAATGTCTGTTGTCATATTTTATGATCACTCCAAACAAAAAAATAGGTAACGCTTTATAATAAGGTCCTTAATAACCGTTAATTAACAAGTAATAAGGCATTGTTCTCGCTTTAGACCCGCTAGTTGCAAAAAGCATAGTTAACTTATAATAGATGAGCAATAAAGTATATTTTAATATCAATAAGCAAACAAAATAAGATTAATAAAGGCATGGCAGAGACATAATGGGTGGGTCATGGGTGTTTGTAATGCCATTATTAACACTTATATAAGCTTATAAACACACAATAATGTTAATAAGCATCTTGTAAGGACTTACAAGGGCCTTATTACTTGTTAATTAATGGTTATTACAAAGACCTTAATATAAAGCATTACCAAAAGTTGCTTTTTCCCCACTTTTTTCTCTTAAATCTGTGATTTTTTTCTTGTAGGTTTGCCACTTTAATCTAGCAAATTTGCAACTTTTTTCTCAAAATATTACCTGAAGTTACCAAATATAGTTCTTTGCCTAATAAAGGGTTAAACGAGCAGTGGCGCTGCATCCCACAGCAGAAGCCACTGATGTAATGAGTAAGACTGTTGTAAAAAAACGCCATCTTGGAGCCACATGGATAACGATTCAATGCGTCATATTTGCCCGATTCAGCTCAGCAGGTGAGTGAGTGATTGATGGCGTCGTTTTCTCCACTGAAAACTGAAAACCTTTTACAGTTTTTACAAGCTGGGAAAAGTAGTGAAAATCAATCACAATCAGGTGCTGATGAGTAAGAAGAAGAAGAAAAACTCAAGAGGGTGAATTTGTTTTTATAATCACCAGATGGCCACAAGTTTAGAATCTACTTTAGGTTGATGTTAGTTTAAAGCAGCTATTCTCAACCTTGGGGTCGGGACCCCAATTGGGGTCATGAGATGATTTCTGGGGGTCGCCAAATAATTTTGGAAGTCAGCTCTGTCTCCACTGTGTTAAAGTGTTCATGTGTTAATGTGTTTTAGTCTTTTTGGTCACTTAATGTCTTTTTTTTGGTCATTTTGTGTGTTCTTTGATCATTTTGTGGTCATTTTGTTTCTTTTTTGGGTCATTTTGTTTCTTTTTTTAGTCATTTTGTGTCTTTTTTTAGTCATTTTGTGTCTTTTTTGGGTAATTTTATTTCTTTTTTGGATCATTTTGTTTCTTTATTTGGTCATTTTGTGTCTTTTTTTAGTCATTTTGTGTCTTTTTTGGGTAATTTTATTTCTTTTTTGGATCATTTTGTGTCTTTTTTGATCATTTTGTGGTCAATATGTGTCATTTTCTTTCTTTTTTTGGTAATTTTGTGTCTTTTTTTAGTCATTTTGTGTCTTTTTGGGGTAATTTTGTTTCTTTTTTGGGTAATTTTGTGTCTTTTCTGGTCATTTTGTGTCTTTTTTGGTCATTTTGTGTCTTTTATGATCATTTTATGGTCAATTTGTTTTTTTTTTGGTCATTTTGTGTCTTTTTTTTGTCATTTTGTGTCTTTTTTGGGTAATTTTGTGTCTTTTCTGGTCATTTTGTGTCTTTTTGGGTCATTTTGTGTCTTTTATGATCATTTTGTGGTCATTTCGTGTCTTTTTTGGTCATTTTGTGTCTTTTTTGATCATTTTGTGGTCATTTTGTGTCTTTTTTGATCATTGTGTTTCTTTTTTGGGTGATCTGAACTGTGCGTGTGAGATTCTGTTCAGTGAGCGGGGGTCGCGGACAACATGCATGTTAAATTGTGAGTCGCGACTCAAAAAGGTTGAGAACTACAGATTTAAAGTATGTATCATAAATAGCTGATAAACAGTATGAAACTGAGCATAATTCTTGTACGATGTTCCTGCTTGGCTACACATTTTAAATCGATGCTTGGCTCAGATCTTCCTGCTAAAGGGTTGTAAAAATATCTAAAGCTTAAAGCTGCTAAAACAAACCATATAAACTCTCGATCAAACACAGATATATTCTCTCTTCCTCTGTTTCTCATTCTCTCTTGACATGCTTCACAGCCAAAGTCATAAAGAATTCAAGGTCTTTTTGTATGAAGGCAATATAATTGAGCAGATTGATTTATGTAAAGGAAACAGTAGAGTTTTAAAGGGCTGAGGTACAGTATATCTAACCTCTGCTGACTGCTCCTTCTGCCTTTTGAAGTGTGTGCTTTCACTCTCGGGAGCATACGCTGCAATTACATTGAGACCATTGCAGCAGTGTTTAGTGATCAACTGCTTTCAGATGTTTCACCATAATATTTGTACAGTCAGCAGCAGGATGAACAATTAAATATAATAACAAAATATAATAACAGGAAAGCATGAATGTCTTGAAGTTATGCGTGAAGTTGTGCCAGAATCGCGCAGGGATTATTGGGAAACACTTCAAAATGTGGGGACAATTTTCTTTGGAAAGAAATAAAATAAAGTTCTTTTCAGCATTCGTTAAAAGCTGTCGCATTATATGTTATGATGACAACATCATTTTAGTACTGTTATTAAAAATCAGTCCAGTTATTGTGGTGTTTATGGACTGAGACCTCTGAGAAAAGTACTTATGTTTTCAATATAAACAGTAAATTACTGTTAAAAGAGCACAAGTCTGTGGCCTGTTTGAGCTGTTTACCAATAATTATATTTCATGTTTAGTCGTGCCAGCAGTATTATGGCGGTCTGTCCACCACTTTAGTCCGGGCTGAAATGGCTCAATAGCCAACAGATTATTTTTCTTGATATTTGGAGTAAATTAAACCATAAAAAAGTCAGGTAACGCTTTATAATAAGGTCCTTAATAACCATTAATTAACAAGTAATAAGGCATTTTTCTCGCTTTAGATCCGGTAGTTGCAAAAAGCATAGTTAACTTATAGTTAACTTATAATAGATGAGCAATAAAGTATATTTTAATATCAATAAGCAAACAAAATAAGATTAATAAAGGCATGGCAAAGACATAATGGGTGGGTCATGGGTGTTTGTAATGCTATTATTAACACTTATATAAGCTTATAAACACACAATAATGTTAATAAGCATCTTGTAAGGACTTACAAGGGCCTTATTACTTGTTAATTAATGGTTATTACAAGGACCTTAATATAAATCGTTACCCTGTGCGGTAACGCTTTATATTAAGGTCCTTGTAATAACCGTTAATTAACAAATAATGTGCATGAAAATAAGAAAATGTCATTGTTGTACAAAAATAGTTGTTATTGTTGGTAAGTCTCATTGTTTCAATGTATTTGTATCTTCCAAATATACTTAAATGAGATGTTTAAATAAGCTAAAATAAAGGTTTTGAATGCTTAAATATCATCTTTGCTGTTTTTTAATGTGCCCCTCTGATTAAACACTGGCCCCCACAGGAACACTGGTCTAGAACCGCCACTGGTAGAAGTATACAGTTACATCTAATGGAAATACTCAAGTAAAGTACAAGTACCTCAAAATTGTACTTAAGTACAGTATTTGAGTAAATGCATAAAGTTACATATAATGGAAATACTCAAGTAAAGTACAAGTACCTCAAAATTGTACTTAAGTACAGTATTTGAGTAAATGCATAAAGCTACATATAATGGAAATACTCAAGTAAAGTACAAGTACCTCAAAGTTGTACTTAAGCACAGTATTTGAGTAAATGCATAAAGTTACGTATAATGGAAATACTCAAGTAAAGTACAAGTACCTCAACATTGTACTTAAGTACAGTATTTGAGTAAATGCATAAAGTTACATACAATGGAAATACTCAAGTAAAGTACAAGTACCTCAACATTGTACTTAAGTACAGTATTTGAGTAAATGCATAAAGTTACGTACAATGGAAATACTCAAGTAAAGTACAAGTACCTCAAAATTGTACCTCAAAAAAGTACAAGTACCTCAAAATTGTACTTAAGTACAGTATTTGAGTAAATGCATAAAGTTACGTATAATGGAAATACTTAAGTAAAGTACAAGTACCTCAAAATTGTACTTAAGTACAGTATTTGAGTACACTGCTTGTGTCTGAACCTTTGAACCAGGTTTGAAACAGTGAAACAGGTTTGAAACAGGTTTGAAACAGGTTGTAGCTGTGTGTGTTTTACCTCTGAGAGTGAAGTGCTGCTGCTGCTCTCTGTCCAGGTAGGAGGTGGTGGTGATGAGGCCGGTGTAAGGGTTGATGCTGAAGAGCTGGTAGCCGGGGCCGGGCAGCAGAGTGTACCACACCACGGCGTTCTCCTCTGGGGAGGAACGCTGGAGGTTAATATGTTTTACACACTCAAGGAGAAACGTGAACACCGTTTCAGAGCTAGAAACAGCCTGATTTCATAGAATCAGAGTAGAGAAACTACAAAGAGAACAATCAGATCCCATTATTATTATGATTGTTATGGTTATAAATTGATCTGTTCAGGTGTCCTTCACAACATGGTGCCCTGCATGTGCTACAACAACATTTAGATGTCTTTTTGAGATGGCTGCACTTTTTCTGCCACTTTCTAAAAAAAGAAATCGAATGAAAAAGTCGACTCTCTAAACCAGCTATTCTCAACCTTGGGGTTCGACCCCAATTTTTTGGTAATTTCATGTCTTTTTTGGTAATTTTGTGTCTTTTTTTTTGGTAATTTCATGTCTTTTTTGGTAATTTTGTGTCTTTTTTGGTAATTTTGTGTCTTTTTTTGGTAATTTTGTGTCTTTTTTGGTAATTTCATGTCCTTTTTGGTCATTTTGTGTCTTTTTTTTAGTAATTTCATGTCTTTTTTGGTCATTTTGTGTCTTTTTTTGGTCATTTTGTTTCTTTTTTCCACTTTAACCCTTAATAGGGCACTCATTGAAATACTTGCAAATTCCGAATTTCAACCCTAGAGAATATTGGAGGATATTACATATGTCTTAAAAAAACCATATGAAAATAATATTTTGAGAAAAAAGTTTACGAGATTAAAGTGGCAAATCTCATAGATGTATGAGATTTAAAGTGGTGAATCTCGGAGAAAAAAGTAGCTTTTTTCTCACTTTTTTCTCGTAAATCTGCGACTTTTTTCGCGCAGATTTGCAACTTTTTTCTCAAAATATTACCTGAAGTTACCAAATATAGTTCTTTGCCTGATAAAGGGTTAAGGACAGCACGTTTTTTTTAAATACCCGCAAACATGAATATTTGCTCAGCACACTGAAATCACAAAGGTTAGCTGTCACACTCACTGAAGCTGCACTTCTCCTCTGACTGACTCCAACACATGGAAACTGGATACAGAGACCAACACAGGCACCAAACAATGGTCATCTTTGGGGGAGCGTTTAGGGGGGGGGGAGTAGCGCAAATGATAATCAAATAAGACTGGTGGGAGAGTGGGCTGTGCTGCCAGACGAGGCGATTTGAGGAGACAGATGAAAACACGGCGCCTATTGGCACAGATGGCTTGGATTATGGAAATCATCACGAGAGAGGACCTTTCAAATCTCCCAGAGGAACTGTGTGCTTGCTGTTTTTGGACAATTCTCACCCCCAAGAATGTTAGCTCACATCGAAAACCAGTCCCGTACAGATCCTCCTGCCACATGTCCTCCACCTCCGCTGTTTAAAAGGACTCGTACTGTCAACACGACCAAATGAAATGGGATTTAGGCGGCCCCGCGCACAACGTGTTAAAATAAACAGGGCTGATGTGTAGATTTGTGAATACGACTCGGTTGTTAGATGACTGAGATTTACTGCACTGCAAAAAAAGAAAAGTTGGGTGAATTCAAAATTTCAAGGCAACAAACGTCGATACAATTTTAAGTTGGACAATTAAACTAATTAAGTTTTGTTTGCTCAACTCAAGTGTAAGTTGTACTAACTTATAATTTTACATTGTAATAACTTTTAATCCTTACTTCTGCTAACTTCTGCAATGTGCTGAATTGGCACGATTTTAACGCCGCTATGAAATGTCAGCTAATGTTGCGACCACAATGTTGAGTTAGCATTGACACGCTAATGGCTACTCTTGTAGCTGTAACAAGCAGCGCCGCTAGCATCAGTTAGCCGCTAGCATCAGTTAGCCGCTAGAATCAGTTAGCTGCTAGAATCAGTTAGCCGCCAGCATCAGTTAGCCGCTAGCTTTCGCTAATGACCGAATTTCACAACAAAGAAATAAGAGTTAGCAGAACTATTGTCCCTTGTTTTGAACCCCAACTTAAAGATATAAGTAACAACAACTCACAAACTTGTTTTTGAGCAGACAACTGGCTTCCTTTGTGCTAAATGTCAATAATTTATATTTCCAAGTTTTACCAAATTAAATCACTGTTTTAGGCCAAAAAAAATACAAGTTGGCTTCTTTTGCAGTGTGGGATGTACAGTGAACACAGCACATGGTGGAAAAGACACAAGTGGAACAACACATGAGGAAAAAGGGGTCAGGGGTTGGTTTCAATTAAACTGCTAATGGAGTGAAACAAAACAGACGATAACCTTGATTCACTGCAGCGATGAAGTTTAACCAAAACATGGTGAGTGAGCTGCTGCTCAACAAGTCATGTGGTGCTTTGATGATAACAAAAAGGAATGGTCATACTACTGCTCTCATGTGGGGGGATTTTCCCCTTTTTGCCACTTAAAAAAACAAAAAACAACCATTCATGTCCTTGTGGTCATTTAATGTATTTTTTTTGGTCATTTTGTGTCTTTTTTGGTCATTTTGTATCTTTTTTTTGGTCATTTTGTGTCTTTTTTGGTCATTTTGTGTCTTTTTTTGGTCATTTTGTATCTTTTTTTGGTCATTTTGGTCATTTTGTGTCTTTTTTTGTCATTTTGTGTCTTTTTTTGGTCATTTTGTGTCTTTTTTGGTAATTTCATTTCTTTTTGGTCATTTTGTGTCTTTTTTGGTCATTTTGTGTCTTTTTTTGGTCATTTTGTGTCTTTTTAATGGTCATTTTGTGTCTTTTTTGGTCATTTTGTGTCTTATTTTGGTCATTTTGTGTATTTTTAATGGTCATTTTGTGTCTTTTTTGGTCATTTGTGTCTTTTTTTGGTCATTTTGTGTTTTTTTTTGGTCATTTTGTGGCTTTTTTGGTAATTTAGTGGCTTTTTTGGTCATTTTGTGTCTTTTTTTTTGACAATTTCATGTCTTTTTTGGTCATTTTGTGTCTTTTTTTGGTCATTTTGTTTATTTTTTGGGTCATTTTGTGCTTCATTATTTGTCCAAAATTTGTTGTCTGTTCAGTGAGCGGGGGTCGCGGACAACATGCATGTTAAATTGGGGGTCCCGACTCAAAAAGGTTGAGAACTACTGCTCTAAACAACCAAAACACATCAAGATTCATTCATTTCATTTCATTCATTAACTGAATCATAACTGAGTCTCATTTGCCAAGGTCAAGGCACAACCATTCATGTCTTCATAATTTATGGAATACACCATTATTTGGGAGCTCAGACGATTTGTTTATGAGTTTAATTATGATTTCATGAGTGACTGTTTGGTTTCATGCATATTGAGTCTGTGGTTTGAGGCTCCTGGGTCTCTAGGACACATGCTAGTGCTGCCACCTAGGTACTATGGAGGCACACTGCCACCTCCACCTCACAGGACGACAATTCAGGCTAAAACTGAATTCTACTGGATGAAAACTGCAGCTCGTCACAGCTTTCTAATAGCATGTGATTGTTGTTTCAGGCCAGGGATGACCCCTTCAGTTTGTTTTCTCACCATTTTCTATCTAGTCTCTCAAGTGAATCTCTATTTAGCGGTAAATAACACCAACAACTTGTTCAACATGCAACAACCTCAATCTTCAGATCCTCATTTCCAAGACGGAGATAAGAGAAAACAAAGAAAGGGGAAGGAAACCAGCAGAGGGAAGTTCCACATCTAATTCAACTGTATGAGTTGAGGGTCATACTAGTTCCTTGTTCATAAAGTTCTTGTTAAACTTGTCTAAAGTTCCGTTTATTGGGCGCTTAGAATGTCTATCAAAAGTGTCTGTAGGTAGCTCTTAGCCAATCAGATCAGTTATACCAGATGACGTAGTAGAGCAACAGAAATGGATGTTTGTTGTGTGTGTGTCTGTGAGAGAGTGTTGCTGCTGCTTTGCTTCTCCAGTTCTCGCTTTCTGCAAGATTATTTATTTTCACGCTTTATTCCCCCTCATTTCATTCAGCCACACATCCACTGATTTTATGGGCAATAAACAAGCTGCTGCGGGTCTCTGGGGGCTCCGCTGTCCCCCGGCTCGAATCCCCATTCGCCGGCGTTGCGGTAGCAGGGCTAGTAGAGGGGCTAGTAGCGGGGCTAGTAGCGGCGCTAGTAGCGGGGCTAGTAGCGGCGCTAGTAGCGGGGCTAGTAGCAGGGCTAGTATCGGCGCTAGTATCGGCGCTAGTAGCGGGGCTAGTATCGGCGCTAGTAGCGGGGCTAGTAGCGGCGCTAGTAGCGGGGCTAGTAGCGCCGCTAGTAGCGGGGCTAGTAGCGGGGCTAGTAGCAGCGCTAGTAGCGGGGCTAGTAGCGGCGCTAGTAGCGGCGCTAGTAGCGGGGCTAGTTGGTAGATTGGGCTTTGGCCAAATCCTGTCGGAAGCAAGGCTAAAACATCCTTTTTCGTGGTGAAACAGGAGTGTAAAGTCAAACGTTGTTCTTCTTTGAAAATAAACTTTGGCTCTAAACTATTTAAAACACCATCTACAGCTAAAGAGAGTTTCACGTCTGCTGCAGCCATGTTGGATCCGTAAGAAAACTACAAAACTACAAGCTTCTGTCAGCCGAGTAGTACGCGTCATCGTCTTGCCGTCCCTCCCTGCTCTGTGATTGGATCCCTAAAACAGGGCTAAGAAACGGCCCTGGTTGCCAGACTGCCTGGAGGTTCGAAATTAAATTTGAGCGTGCAAGGCAGTATGGGTAAACCCAGGCTACACTAACATACTAACACACTGACAAACCAAAAACATGATATAAAAAGCTGATGATTACCTGAATCTTCATCAGTGGCGGATACCCTGAACACTGGCTCTCCAGGGTCTCTGTTCTCCGCCACGCTGGCGTTGTAGACGCTCTGACTGAAGACCGGCGCCTGGTCGTTCACGTCCCCGACCTCCACCGTCAGAGTCTGAGTGGAGGAGAGCGAGGGCAGGCCGTGGTCGACCGCACGGACCGTCAGACGATGGAAACGTTGTGTCTCATAATCCAGAGGGGCAGAGAGAAACAAGAGGCCTGCAGAAGATGGAAGGAGATCAACTTTGAATGTGATGGTTTTTTAACCCATTTAGGCCTAAAACGCCTGGAAAAAATGCCTGTAAAACCTCTGGGCGATTTTGAAAGAACCCCCTAAAACCTGAAGTTTTTCAGCCTCTGTAGCAGATAGAAATTAAATTCAAAAAGTATTTGAGAGCTTATACCCGTGGCTTTCATGAGAAGTTGAGTTTATTTCTCCAAACATTCAATAAAGTTTTTTTTTTAAATCAACAAACTCAGCAAATGTTACATCTGACTGAATAAAAATCCTATGTATAATACTAATACATGCCCATTAGCAAGATGCAAACATGAGATGGCCATTGGAAGAAATAGACATAGTTCTCATTAGCCTACTGTAATAAAAAATAAAATAATAATAATCATAATCATGATAATAATAATACATTTTATATATTGCACTTTTCAGGATACTCAACGACACATAAAGTAATATAAGACATTAGTAACAGTCATGATTTCTTATATCATCGTCACAATCAATTATTATTATTAATATTATTATTATTTCTAGATGGCCACAAATCTGTCTGTTCTTCGGCGAAAATATGTCGTCTAAAAACATATTCCTCCTCCGCTATAGTCGATGACAGTCAGTTTTGGGTATCTTGTTGGTATTCTGTCAAACATCTATGACCAAGTGCTAGAATTGGTCTGTAACCTTGCACATCTAATTATAATAATCATGATGCCAACTTGCCATAAACACAAATATAGAAACATATTTTGTTTATGTCAAGTTGCCATGACAAAGACATTTTGTGGTAATGTCACTTTGATTAAAGTCAAGTTGTCATAATCAAGACAACCCAAGGAATGGCAACTTGTCATGACAAAAACCGAATGACACTTAATGACAGCAGTCATAAACGTTTGTCACTATTATGACGGTACCTTCAACACTGCAAAAAAGTCAACTTATATTTTTTGGCCTAAAACAGTGATTTAAGTTGGTAAAACTTGGAAATATAAATTACTGACATTTAGGGCAATAATGTAAGTTAGCACAACAAAGGAAGCCAGTTGTCTGCTCAAAAACAAGTTGGTTAGTTGTTGTTACTTATATCTTTAAGTTGGGGTTCACAACAAGGGACAATAGTTCTGATAACTCTTATTTCTTTGTTGTGAAATTCAGTCAATAGCGAAAGCTAGCGGTTAAATAGCGGTTTAATTGTCCAACTTAAAATTTTATCTAAGTTTGTTGCCTTGAAATTTTGAGTTCACCCAACTTTTCTTTTTTTGCAGTGAAGTAAAGTGTTACAGAAACGTTAATTACCCTGTTAGAGTCCTACCTGTTTTCTCCTCCAGTGTGAAGAATCCTTGCTTGTTTCCAGCTATGATGACGTAGGAGACGACCCCGTTTTCCCCCAGATCTCCGTCTATGGCCACGAAATGATGCAGCAGACTCCCCGCCTCTGCGTCCTCCATCACCTGGACAGAGTCCGCTGACACAAACACGGGCCGGTTATCGTTCACGTCCAGCAGGAACACCTGAGCCGTCACCGACGTCTGTTTCCGCTCGTCTTTCCTCTTCGCCAGGTCGGTGGTGGTCACGGTGAAGGCGAAGCTGGGGTTGGTCTCCCGGTCCAAAGGCGCCCTCACGGTCAGGGTTCCTGTGTGAGGGTTGATCTGAAAGGGGAAGCGTGAGGAAGACCTGCTGAGGTCGGGGTCAGAGGTCAGGGAGTAGCGGAGCGCGCTGTTAGCAAAGGTCCCGTCAGCGTCCCTGGCGTGAAAAGCGAACGCCAGCGATCCGACTGGAGCGTCCTCCGACAGGCCGAACATCACCAGTTTATCGGGGAACCAGGGCGTGTGGTCGTTCACGTCCTCCACCATCACGGTGACCAGCACCGACTTGTTGACTCCAGGAGAGAGCGCCACGTCTTCGGCTCGCACCGTGAGGAAGTACTGCATGGCGGCCTCGTAGTCCAGCGGCTGGTTGACGTAGATGTCGCCGGAGGAGCTGTCGACGCCGAAGTGAACGCTGCCGTCGCCCTCGGAGATGGAGTAGTGGAATCTGCCTTTAAATGACACGCTGGCAGAGCCGATAACGGTCGCAGGCTCCGTGTCCTCTTTCACCGTGAAACGACGCACTATTTGGTGGTCAGAGTGGCCGTAAAGAGCCTCTAATCCATGAACCTGCAGGTAAGTCAAAACAAGAAAATAAGTTAAAAAGTGAGGTGGTAAGAACAAAACAAGCTATGAAGTGACTTATGTTCAATTCAATTCAATTCAAACAACTTTATTTATCCCAAATAGGGTAATTCAGTTTGCAGTCTCCAGTCAGACAGCGCACGAGACAAAGCAAAAACAAAACAACAAACAAAACAAACAAACAAAACAAAAGCAGGACAGCACATAAACCAAACAATTCCCTCTGTCAGTGGCAACAAATCAGTGTGAGGGTAGCAACAATATCCAGTCCCCAATGGACCACAGTGCAAACAATCTCAGGACAAAATGAGGGGAAGAGTAATAAATAAATAAATACATTTCCACCTTATGGCTGGCATAAATAAATAAATGAGTCATTACTGCTATCGGTAGCATTTAGCAGCTTGATAGCTGAGGGAATAATATGTGGCTCCCCTTTTAACCCTTTATCAGGCAAAGAACTATATTTGGTAACTTCAGGTAATATTTTGAGAAAAAAGTTGCAAATTTACGAGATTAAAGTGGCAAATCTATAAGAAAAAAAGCTGCAGATTTAAGAGATTTAAAGTGGCAAATCTGCGCGAAAAAAGTCGCAGATTTACGAGAAAGAAATGGGAAAAAAGCTACTTTTTTTATCCCAGATTCACCACTTTAAAGATCATAAATCTGTGCATTTTTTTCTCGTAGATTTGCCACTTTAATCTCGTAAACTTTATTCTCAAAATATTATTTTCGTATGTTTGTTTTTTTTACACATTCTGGCAGTATGTAATATCCTCCAATATTCTCTAGGGTTGAAATTTGGAATTTGCAAGTATTTCAATGAGTGCCATATTAAGGGTTAAAGTGGTGAATCTGGGAGAAATTTTTTTTTTTTTTTTCCCACTTTTTTCTCGTAAATCTGCGACTTTTTTCGCACAGATTTGCAACTTTAAATCTCCTAAATCTGCAACTTTTTTCTTGTAGGTTTGCCACTTTAACCTAGTAAATTTGCAACTTTTTTCTAGAAATATTACCTGAAGTTACCAAATGTAGTTCTTTGCCTGATAAAGAGTTAAGAGACAAAACAAATCTCCCAGGCGGAGAGTATTCTGAGTTAAAACCTGTCCAACGTGGAACTTTTCTTTGAATTACACACTGAACAGCCATGGTCTCAACTTTGATGGTAAACCTTCTCTGTAAAGCAACATATTAAATGTCTCCCCCTAGTGCCAAACTGATGCTACTAAGAAATATGTTATTTTCTCATTCAAAATCACATCATTGTGCTTATATTTTGACCCTATAAATTGTAAAAATGTTTATTATATAGATCATGCTGAGGTTTGAGCCTATTTTAGGGCGATAAGTTCAAATAATGGATGATTTTTTTAAATATCATGTTATCTCTTAAATAAAGGTGGAGTTGTCATTTTTGTACAGTGTATATGCAAACATTCAGGAGCTGGCGGTATTTATTTTGTGGACACAAAGTCCCTCTACAAACTGCTACTGGTTCTGTACAACTGATCCAATTCTACATATATATATATATATATATATATATGATTTATATATATATGTATATCTATTTTTTGTATGGTATGTGAGCTCCCCAATTTGTTATTTTGTCATGTTGTTAATTTATAAAATATAAAAGACTGCTGCTGTTGGGTGGAAAATACACAATTGAATAGGATGTATTTTGTTTTACTGATTTAATTTAATGTAATTGAACATAGTAAATGCTATTACTGACTCGGCTTTTAGCCCTGCAGAGGAGAGGTGGGCATTTGGAAGTCTGGTCATGAGATGTTGCTGTACTGATTTTTATGTGTTTTACACCCAAGAACAAAGGCCTTATCGCGATCTTTTATCTATAGAGCTTACATTTTCTTTCCTTTTCTTACCCTTTTTAGGTTTATTGTGATTGACTTTACCTGTAAATGTTTGATATGCTGAGAATATGTTTTTTCTGTATATTCTGTGTTGTTCCTGTGGACCCCAGGAAGACTAGCTGGTTACTAAGGTACCAGCTAATGGGGATCCTTAATAAATAAACAAATAAACAAATAAACAGAATAAATACACCCCCAGCCAAGCAGACCAGCAGTTGTCAGCATCTCCTTCCTCAGCATGCATAAACACAACGCAGAGATTGCAGCAAACCGAAGTTTTAGGCCAGACCGGCTACATCAGTATAGTTTGTGAGGAGTGGTGAGCTGCAGGCTGACTGTACCTGCAGATGAATGACTGCTGTGTCCTGCAGAGGAGCAGCTCCACCATCCCTCGCTGTTACTCTTAGAGTGTAGTACAGTTCTGCGCTCTGGCTGAAAAGATCCGTCGTTCGGACGTCTCCACTGTCACGGTCAATCTCAAAGTGTGCAAACATCTCGTCCTCTAAATCAACTGAGAGAAACACAAGATTGGGATGATCCATCCCATGATGATCGATCACACTTTAACAGTTAAAGTGCACAACAGTAATGTGTTAAACTCACCTGTGACTAATGAGAAGGTGACTGTTCCATTTTCTCCTGCATCTAAATCTTTTGCAAACATGTTTGTCACCAGCGATCCTGCTGGTAGACCGGCCCATATCTGCAGCAAGGGGAGGAGCGTGGACAGTGTGAATTAGACTTGATTTATAACAACATATCAACCACACTGAGCATATTTTAACCCTTTATCAGGCAAATAATAATAATAATATATATTTGGTATCTTCAGGTAATATTTTGAGAAAAAAGTTGCAAATTTACTAGATTAAAGTGGCAAATCTGCGCAAAAAAAGTTGCAGATTTACAAGAAAGAAGTGGGAAAAAAACTTTTTCTCACAGATTCACCACTTTAACCCTTAATAGGGCACTCATTGAAATACCTGCAAATTCAGCATACAGCCAGAATGTGAAAAAAAACCATACGAAAATAATATTTTGAGTAATATTCAAATACTTTCACTTGAGAAAGGTTTTTCTGTTGTCGTGGAGTATCAAAGTGTAATATCTCTGCTTATACTGAAGTATCTGAATACTTCTTCCACATGTTTACCTGGACATTGAGCTCCTTGCTGGCAGGCAGGTGTGTAAACTGTGGGATGTTGTCGTTGATGTCAGTGACCAGGATGTGGACGGTGGCGGTGGCGTTGAGCCGAGGGCGTCCCTGGTCCGTCACCATCACCTTCAGACTGTGCTGGCTGTGCTGCTCCCGGTCCAAAGCCACCCAGTTTATAATTTCCCCTGAGAAGAAGGGCAGAGAAGGGACAAAAAGGTGTGAGGATGCACAGAAAAGCCTCAGGCCCCGTTTACATGATGACGGTCTGAACAGAAGACGCAAAAGTGGCGTAGCGTCTTCACTTTTTATTCCTCGTTTAGACGAGCGTTTTCGGGAGGAAATCTGCTGCATACGGTGACGCAAAAGTGTGTGAAATGTGATTGTATGCAGCCAGGCGGCATCACTTAAAGCGATAAGAGCATCTTTGGGCATGTGGAAGTTTTCACACCACGTATTTTCATCAGCTACTCCTTCCACAAAGTTCTCCACCATCACTAGATCTCCCAGGTCTCGTTCACAGCCGTCTGGCTGTTTTTGGTCAATTTGAGTCTTTTTTGGTCAATTTGAATCTTTTTTGGTCATTTTGTGTCTTTTTTTTGTGGTCAATTTGTGTCTTTTTTTGGTTATTTTGCATTTTTTTTTATCATTTAGTGTCTTTTTTTGTCATTTTGTGTCATTTCTTTTGGTTATTTTGCATCTTTTTTGGTCAACTTGTGTCTTTTTTTTTGTCCATTACTACTCCTTCCACAAAGTTCTCCACCATCACTAGATCTCCCAGGTCTCCTCCAAAGCCGTCTGGCTCGCCTCCGACCAATCGGTGCATCCTAAATGTGATGGAGGTAATTCCAGATCCTTCTCTGTTCACTAATACTATCTGTACATATCCTGTACATTTGGTGGAAAGACTCCTGTAAGTTTATTAGAGCTGCCAGAGCAGCTTGAAGGTCCGCCGCATGGAAATAATCCCACGTTTGTTTATTTCCTGTACTGGAGCATGTATGTGACGTAAACACATACGTGACGTGAGCAGATCAGATCAGAGTTTTGTGTCTTGTCAGTGTAGACGACACGCTACGGAGGAGAGGATTCAACTTTTCCACTTTGGAAGGTGGTTTCAGATTTTTGCGTATTTAAGCCCCAAAAACGCAGTCACCGTCTAAACGAAAGGCACTTCACATAAAATATTTTGTCGTTTTTACCCGCAAGCGTCCTCGTGTAAACGGGGCCTCAAGGTGCTGTGAATGTTTTTTTTTAATCCAGACTTTCTTTATTGGTTTTTTCTTTCTTTACAAACAGTCAGGATCTCAGTTCTTACAAAAGACAATGGTTCCAAAACAAGCTTAAGATCCAGTTATTATGGACATATCAGCCCAGATGTAACCACCCACCCTGAACTACACTCATTCAATCCATTCACACTCACGACATACATGTGCAAGGCACAGGTTACAAACAAGGGAACAGAAAGTGAAGAGACATAATACTAAGGAAAGGTACAGATACATAGCCATTAAAAATAAATAAATAAAAAATAAATAAAAAAAAACATACATACACATATAAATATTGAAAATAAAGTAATAAGGAATAAATAAGTTAAAAAAAATTAAATAAGTAAATTAAATTAAAAATAAATTAAATAAATAGTAAAAAAAAAAAAAAATAGGGGGGGGGGGGGGGGGGGGGGGCTCAGGTTTCTGCTACAATATTCAGAGATTCAATGTATGTGGTAAAGGGCTGCCACATCTTATAGAAACTGCCTGAGGACCCTTTTAAGCAAAGCCTAATTTTCTCTAGTGTAATGCATGAATGTTTTTTTTTTACCTGTTTTAGTGTTGATGCGAAAGAACTTCCCGTCTGTGAGCAGGATGTAGGACAGCTGGGCGTTTTTCCCAGAATCCTCGTCCACGGCCCTGACCGTCCCCACCAGGCCTTGAGGCGCCGGCCCCTCCGACACGGTGAAGTAGTACACGTCGCTGCTGAACGCCGGGGCGTTGTCGTTGATGTCCAGCACCAGAACAATCACCGTGGCCGTGGCCGTCATGTTCCCCAGCGAGGCGTCCCCGGCTGCGGCCGCCACTCGGAAGCGATACCTGGACTCGGTCTCGTAGTCGAGACTCTGGGCGAGGTACAACCATCCGGTCTTCGGGTGAATCCGAAACGGAGCAGGTGGAAATCCAGCTTCTGCCTCCAGTGAGTAGGCGAGGCCTGAGTTGGAGGTGTGGGCTCCCCGGCTCCGGTGCGCCCTCACCTGGATGACCCTCGAATCCTTCCGGTAGCCCTCACCGATCTCCACCTGTTATAAAAATTTGTATTAATCTGGGGTTTTTCCAACGTTTTAATCATACTAAGCAAATGTGATCCTGTCTGCTGTATGTAGAGGCACTGGCTTTGGGTTACATCAGACCAGTGCTTCTGCTAAAGGCTGGCAGGCTAGATAAGGTTAACTATATGTTTAGATAAAGGGAAGTACACATGACTGGGGGAGTCAGACACGGGTCAGACGTATTTCTGCTGACCATACCTTTGACTTTGGGAAACTGAGAATAACAGCATCTGTGTCAGACAGTCAACTAGACCAGCTATTCTCAACCTTGGGGTCGGGACCCCAGTTGGGGTCGCGAGATGATTTCTGGGGGTCGCCAAATCATTTTGGAAGTCAGCTCTGTCTCCACTGTGTTAAAGTGTTCATGTGTTAATGTGTTTTAGTCTTTTTGGTGATTTAATGTCTTTTTTTGGTCATTTTGTGTCTTTTTTGGGTAATTTTTTGTCTTGTTTGGTCAATTTGTGTCTTTTTTTTGGTCATTTTGTGTCTTTTTTTTTGGCCATTTTGTGTCTTTTTTTTGGCCATTTTGTGTCTTTTCTGGTCATTTTGTGTCTTTTTTTTGTCATTTTGTGTCTTTTCTGGTCATTTTGCGTCTTTTTTGGTCATTTTGTGTCTTTTTTGGGTGATCTGAACTGTGTGTGTGAGATTGTGTTCAGTGAGTGGGGGTCACGGACAACATGCATGTTAAATTGGGGTTCGCGACTCAAAAAGGTTGAGAACTACTGAACTAGACGATGGAAACCTCCACTATAGGAGGCATATAAACCAACAGTTTTGACTATCATAGGAGCCTTTTTCTCTGTAACCTTACTCGCTGTGTTGCATGATTTAAACGCTCCTCTTGTACAAGACTTTAATTAAATTAAACTTAAACTTTGATACTTTGAATCCAACTGTCTTTATTGAAGGGTCACTCTGCAAAATTCTTATAACACCACCTGGTAGACGAGAGTCTCGAAGGCGAGGCTGTCCTCGGCGGCGGTGCGGTCCACGTTTACGGCGAGGGTCAGCGTGGAGCTCCGGGGGTGTTCTCCTTCATCTTTAGCCACAATCTCCAGGTTATATCTCTGCTGATGATCCACCTGGAGACTCTGATTCAATATAACCGTGCCGAGGTTGTGGTCGACGACAAATGTACCGTTTCTGGTGCTTTTCAGGTGATAGCGGACCCTCCCGTTGGCGCCGCTGTCATAGTCGTGTGCGTGAGCGATGAACAGCACCGTCCCCGGGAGCGTGTTCTGGGACACGGTGATGGAGTCGCTGAGTTTAGGGAAAACGGGAGCGTTGTCGTTGACGTCAGCGATGGTGATGTTGACCTGCGTGGTGCTGTAAACCGGAGACGAGTCGGTGTAGGACTGGAGGACCAGCAGCGCGTACGGCTGAGACTCGTGGTCCAGAGGCTTCACGTTGATGATCAGGCCCGACTTCGGGTGAGCAGAGAACAAACCCTGAGGGTCTCCAGAGGAGATCCGGTAGGAGACGGACTCCGAGGAGTCTGTGAAGAAAAAGATTTTTATTGATGGAAGATCAACAAAACTTTAAAGAGGTCTTTCTCCTAATATACACTACTAGTCAAAAGTTTTAGAACACACCAACTTTTCCAGAATTTAATTGAAAATTATGCAGTTTAATGTCTCAGTCTACTCTGAAATTAATGCACATTTGCAACATTTAAAATTCTTGATTGAGCATGATAGTGTTTTGAAAATAAAAAAAAGATTCAAAATCACATTTTATGTTGGACTAAAGGACTAAAAAAAGACACAAAATGACCAAAAAAAGACACAAAATGACCAAAAAAAGACACAAAATGACTTACAAAGACATGAAAAGAATTCAAAAATGGACAAAATAGGGGTGTTCTAAAACTTTTGACCGGTAGTGTATATAAAGTTGAAACCAGAAGTTCACATACACTATATAAAAAGACACATATTCTTTTTTTTTCTGACTGTCTGACATGAAATCAGACAATCACTTTTCCTGTTTTAGGTCCGTTAGGATTACCAAAATTATTTCTATTTGCTAAATTCCAGAATAATGAGAGAAGGGTTTTTTTAGACAATTTTTTATTACTTTCTTCAAAGTCATTATAACATTATTATGCCTTGAAACTATTTGGGAAAGCCCAGATATATTTATATTATGTATTTTAAGGCACACCTGAAACACACTGCTTCCTGATATCTTGGCTGATTTCTTTTGACTTTCCCATTATGTTACACAAAGAAGCAGTGTGTTTTAGGTCTCATTATTCTGGCATTTAGCAAATAGAAATAATTTTGGTAATCCTAACGGACCTAAAACAGGAAAAGTGATTCTCTGATTTCATATCAGACGGTGAGAAAAAAAGCATATGTGTCTTTTTATATAGTGTAGGTAAACTTCTGGTTTCAACTATACACACACACACACACACACACACACACATTCTTGTACTTCTATCTTTGTGAGGGCCCTCATTGGAATAGTGAATTCCCTGCCCAGGTTATAATAGTAGTTTTTAAATTTTGCCTTTATTTCCTTTGTCTTATCCATCTTCATTATGTATGAAAAAAGTTGACAAGATGAAAACGAAGGACATTTTCACTATAATTTTAGTTAGTTTTGTAACCACAAAATACAGTTTCATTTAGTTAATTAATTAAAATATTTTTAAACATGAACCTGATGTAACCTTTAACCCTTAAAACAAAGTCTGAAATCTCCAAAAAGCCTTTAAAGAAATGAGGACCGGCCGAAATGTCCTCACTTTGTAAATATGTCCTCACTCTGTTGGTTAAAAACGTGTTCCGGTCCCCACTATGTAGGAAGTACAAGAACACACACACACACACACACAGAGCAACATTAAGTAATTACAGCAGAGCTCAGGAGATCTCATTAATCCTCTCTGAGTGTTTGTTTCACTTCAACAGTAACTATAACTTAACGCCCCCGTCCCCCTTCAAACTGCCCGATTCTGTTGTTTCCGCTTTAAGTCGTAATCTGTTAATTGATTAGACAACCTTAAAAGACTGTCTGCTGCAGCCAAGTGCTTCAGCTGCTGGAGGGACTAAGTGGAGTTAGTGGCACATAACAAGAGATAATCCTGGCAAACACTCTGACTGTAGATCAAATAATATACAGAATACACTTTTTTACTCAGTATTTATAAGATCAAAAACTCACTTTTACCTTCAGTTATATTCAAATAACTCTCACAAAACAAATATTATACATAATATACTATAATAACCATAAATCAGTCCAGGTGAATATTCATAACTTTGTCTATCTTTGACCTCTGAGACAAACAATAGAATTATGTTGTGCAGTTAGTTGTCTTTGACCTGCTATCATCTGCACATGTGGCTCAGCAGGATTAAAGATTAAACTTTACTGCTAGCCGCTTTGTGTCTGGAAGGAGATTTGATTGCTCAGTTCAGTGTTTGTCACACTCATCCGTCACGCAGGACAAATCCTGCTTGAATGCTGCATTTCTGCACAGTTAGTCGTGGAGAAATTTGACTTAAATCAAATTATTTTACTTTATTTTGATAGGGTTGTTTAAAAAGAGCTCTGGAAATGAAAGGTTAGTGTTCTCAGAAATAATAATTAGAGTACATGAACAGGTGCATCTCAATAAATTAGAATATCATGGAAAAGTAAATTTCCACTAGTTCAAGGCAAATAGCCCCAACCAAGTATTGACTCATATAGATGGACATATATATATAAACTTTATTACAGGCTCTAGACCCAATAGCAGGACATACAACATAAAAAGGAAAAAACAAAACATACTTTTCAGAGGACAAAATTTCCATATTAAACATACTTTTTAAAATTGGTCTTTTGTAATATTTAATTTTTTTGAGACACTGAATTTTAGGTCTTCATTAAATGTAAGCAATAATCACTATAATTACAAGAAGTTAAATAAATTAAGACATGAAGTGTTTCATTCTGTGTGTTACTACTATTACTATTATTATTATATATTTATATATTAGATATCATATTATATATTATATATCATATTATTTTATTTATAATTATTTTATTTATTTTTATTTTATTTTATATTGTTAGTATTTATTATTACATATTATATTATATATTATATACTGTACTATTACAATTATATACTGTCTAGTCACTTAAGTGTCCTTGTTCTATTCTGTGTTTTTTTCTATTGTTGTTTTTATTTATGCTACCTCAGTATTTTATTCTATTGTATTTTATTGTACTTAAATACCGGACTGCTGTGATGATCGATCAATCTGTCTGTCTGTCTGTCTGTCTGTCTGTCTGTCTGTCTGTCTGTCTGTCTGTCTGTCTGTCTATCTATCTATCTATCTATCTATCTATCTATCTATCTATCTATCTATCTATCTATCTAATGGATCTATATAATGTGTTATTCCCACTTTTTGAATTGGATGATTGACATAAATAAACTTGTCTATGATATTCTAATTTATTCAGATGCACCTTTATGTAGACTGCTAATGTAAATGAACTGTTAATGTTTCTTCAGTTGGTGCAGGTGTGACACAATTTAGTAGTCGTCACTACTTACAGAAGATGCAGGAGATTTAAACATGTTCACTAATAAAAATGTGGTCTGTGTCCTAGAGGTTAGGAAATCAGCTTGTTACCACAGGAGTCGCTGGTTCGAATCCCAGGACTCACAGGTCAAGAATTGTTTGAAAAAAAATAGCAACAAATTACCACATTATGGGATGTCCACAAAATGACTCAGCCGGAAAAAAAAAAAAAATATATATATATATATATATATATATATATATATAAAAAATATAATAAAATAAAAAGCTAGATAAAAAAGATAAAACAAAAAATAAATAATTAAGATAACTAGAGCATGATAAAATATATATTTTGAGATAGACTAATAAATAGTAGCAAATATATAAATAAATAAATAAATAACAGAGAGGATGTAATAACACTAAGATGCATGAGCAGAAAAATCTCTAAAAATGGTTCAGGTAAAGGTAAAAGCCAAATTTAAACTGACCTGCTGGGTTCATGGCCTCCACCGTCCCGACAGGCGTCCCGGGCGGAGCGTCCTCAGGCACCGTGAAGGCGTAGCGTGACCTCTGGAACACAGCCGGGGCCTGAGCGCTGCGTAGAACGTTGATGGTGACCTCTGCAGGGCGCAGCGAGGCCACGCCCTCCCCGTCATGAGCTGCTATGGAGAGCTTCACACTGGCTGCTCCGAGGTGGGTCAGGGTGGAGGTCAGCAGCAGCATTCCTGCAGGAACGGGAGGTTAAAGTTTTACTTTATAACACCACTTACTTTATTTGTTTTATATCTATCTTTCATTCATTTCCTTTATAGAATAGAATGCCTAGAATGCCTTTATTGTCACTATACACATGTACAATGAGATTTAAGAGCTGACTCCAGAAAGCAGTGCGACAATAAATAAAATACATAAAAGATATACAATATAAACATAAACATACACCTACTTAGGCAAGTAAATGTAGACATAATGTAAAACTTGGGCAAGAAAGGGAGGTAAGGTGCACAGTTATTAACCCATTTAGGTCTAAAACGCCTGTAAAAAATGCCTGTAAAACCTCTGGGCGATTTTAAAATAACCCCTTAAAACCTGAAGTTTTTCTGGAAATTCAACAGAAGTGTCAACTCTTCTACTAAATAATAGATTTTTCAGCCTCTGTAGCAGATTGAAATGAAATTCAAAAAGTATTTGAGAGCTAAACCAGGTTAAACCAGACAAATATTTTGTTAGAATAAGATTAATTGCAATTTTTTTTTTTAAATCAGCTATTTTGATTGTTTTATAATTTTTCAAGCAAAAATGACCTCTGATTTAATTGGCTTATTCTCATAATTAAATGTAAATATGTTTCAAATTATTATTATTATTATTATTGTTATTTTACTATTGTTTAATACATGAATACATGAGGAATTATAGGAATTACTTTATAACACCACTTACTTTATTTTTGTTATATTTATCTTTCCTTCATTTCCTTTATTAAACCAGATAAATGTTTTGTTAGAATAAGATTAATTGCAATTTTATTTTTTTAAATCAGCTACTTTGATTGTTTGATAATTTTTCAAGCAAAAATGACAGTTTTTCCTCTGATTTAATTGGCTTATTCTCATAATTAAATGTAAATATGTTCCAAATTATTATTATTATTATTATTGTTATTTTACTATTGTTTAATACATACATGAGGAATTATAGGAATTATAAATATTATGAATTAAATTAAAATATATAATAAAAATAAAATAAAAATATTATAAATTAAATTAAAATATTATAAAACAATTCTTTCAATCAATTAATTGAGAACATAAATAAAAGATTGTTCAGTAAATAAAAATATTTTGAGCTGAACTTTAAATCTGAACATTTTAAATAGAGGGCAGCTCAAAAAGAAAAAAAAATATTTAATCAATAAAAAGTTATAAAAAAGCATAAACAGTATCTAGTTAAGACACAGCAGATATTTACATTAAAAAAATAAATAAATAATAATAATTCAAATTCATTTAAATTGATGACCAAGGCTGCTATTTAACAAATTCTTAAAAAAAAAAAAAAAAAAAAACTATGTTCACAACAAAATGCTGCATTGGTAATACTCATATCTACATTGGTCAACATTTTGTTTATTGTGTTTATAGATAAACAACTGCATGATGACAAATCGGTCTGTAATGTGACTCTTTTTGGTCACCTAAATTTACATTAAAATCCAAAAACTACGACCGAGAGAAACACAACTTCTGCTAGTTTGGAAAAACATTAATGTGCAGACAGAATTACAATAACAGATTGTTTAAAAAATGTTTATTTGTTCTACATATTTAATATTTTCTCCAGTAATCTATGGTGGCAGAGTGTAAATCTCACTTTGCACTGGGCCACATGGGGACATAAAGCCTGTGCAGCGTCCTGCTGAGTGGTGACACTGACAATCATATCACGAGGACTTACACAAAGTAAGTCGCAGTTTATCCCTGAATGCTGCGACTGCTGTCACACAAGTTACTGAAAGACCAACGAGTTGATCTACTGTAGGAGACGAGTCACTAAAACTGAAGAAATCATATTCAAACTGCTTCCTGTCACTATTGTGTGCAGATGGTGTGTTTTTATTTGATTATGACTTATGGCTTGTTGGCTGGTGGTGAGGTGCAGCAGGTATGGTGGCCACCGAGGGGCAAAACACATAGGCAAAGAACTATATTTGGTAACTTCAGGTAATATTTCAAGAAAAAAATTGCAAATTCACTAGATTAAAGTGGCAAATCTACAAGAAAAAAAGTCGCAGATTTATGAGATTAAAGTGGCAAATCTGCGGCAAAAAAGTTGCAGATTTACGAGAAAAAAGGGGGAAAAAAGCAACTTTTTTCCCCCTTTTTTCTCGTAAATCTGCAACTTTTTTGCCGCAGATTCACCACTTTTAATCTCATAAATCTGCGCATTTTTTTCTCGCAGATTTGCCACTTTAATCTCGTAAACTTTTTTCTCAAAATATTATTTCTGTATGGTTTTTTTTTACACATTCTGGCTGTATGTAATATCCTCCAATATTCTCTAGGGTTGAATTTGCAAGCGTTTCAATGAGTGCCCTATTAAGGGTTAAAGTGGTGAATCTGGGGAAAAAAAGTTGTTTTTTTTCCCACTTTTTTCTCGTAAATCTGCGACTTTTTTCGCACAGATTTGCCACTTTAAATCACTTAAATCTGTGACTTTTTTTCTTATAGATTTGCCACTTTAATCTAGTAAATTTGCAACTTTTTTCTCAAAATATTACCTGAAGTTACCAAATATAGTTCTTTGCCTGATAAAGGGTTAACCCTTAATAGGGCACTCATTGAAATACTTGCAAATTCCAAATTTCAACCCTAGAGAATATTGGAGGATATTACATACAGCCAGAATGTGTAAAAAAAAACATACAAAAAATTATATTTTGAGAAAAAAGTTTACGAGATTAAAGTGGCAAATCTACAAGAAAAAAATGTGCAGATTTATGAGATTAAAAGTGGTGAATCTGGGAGAAAAAAGTGTCTTTTTCCCACTTTTTTCTCGTAAATCTGCGACTTTTTTCACGCAGATTTGCCACTTTAAATCTCTTAAATCTGCGACTTTTTTCTTGTAGATTTGCCACTTTAATCTAGCAAATCTGCAACTTTTTTCTCGAAATATTACCCGAAGTTACCAAATATAGTTCTTCACCTGATAAAGGGTTAAGGCAAATGCTGTGTTTTCTTCCACCTGCCTACCTGTTTGTTTATCCAGCGTGAACAGACCGGACATGTCTCCAGGAAGCAGCTCGTAGGTGACCTGTCCGAAGCTGCCAGAGTCTCTGTCGGTGGCGATAACGTTGAGGATCTCTGTGCCGGGCTGTGTGTGGCTGCTGATGCTCATGGTGTACTCGTTAGGGTCAAACACCGGAGCGTTATCGTTCTGGTCCTCCACCTCGATGTGCACGTAGGTTTGAGCGCTCAGGCCTCCCTGATGTTTGAAAAGGGAGGAAAGAAGAGAGTTTTGTTTGAAGATTGGAATAAACAGACAGAATTTTGCTATCTTGTTCAGTGTTTCCCACAGACCAGATAGCAGTTTGTGGTGCTCCACTGACACCGGTAAAGTCCTAAATTCTTTAAATATATCACTTTATTGACATTTCAAACATTTTTAGGAGAGAAAGTAGCCACTTAGTGTGTTCATGTGTTAATGTGTTTTAGTCTTTTTGGTCACTTAATGTATTTTTTTTTTGTCATTTTGTGTGTTTTTTTTGTCATTTTGTGACTTTTTTGGTCATATTGTTTCTTTTTTTTGGTCATTTTGTGTATTTTTTTTGTCATTTTGTGTCTTTTTTTTGTCATTTTTTTGTAATTTTGTTTCTTTCTTGGGTCATTTTGTGTCTTTTTTTGATCATTTTGTGGTCAATTTGTGACTTTTTTGGCCATTTTGTTTCTTTTTTTGGTCATTTTGTGTCTTTTTTTTAGTCATTTTGTGTCTTTTTTTTGTCATTTTGTTTCTTTTTTTGGTCATTTTGTGTATTTTTTGGTCATTTTATGTCTTTTGTGGTCATTTTGTGTCTTTTTTTTGATCATTTTGTGGTCAAGTTGTGTCTTTTTTGGTCATTTTGTTTCTTTTTTTGGTCATTTTGTGTCTTTTTTTAGTCATTTTGTGTCTTTTTTTGGTCATTTTGTTTCTTTTTTGGGTCATTTTGTGTCTTTTTTTGGTAATTTTGTTTCTTTTCTGGTCATTTTGTGTCTTTTTTTGATCATTTTGTGGTCAAGTTGTGTCTTTTTTGGTCATTTTGTGTCTTTGCTGGTCATTTTGTGTCTTTTTTTGATCATTTTGTTTCTTTTTTGGGTGATCTGAACTGTGCGTGTGAGATTGTGTTCAGTGAGCGGGGGTGCATTTAACAACATGCATGTTAAATCGGGGGTCGCGACTCTAAAAGGTTGAGAACTACTGTCCTAGAGAAAAAATAACAGAATCATTTTGTGGCGGTCGGTCTCCATTATGTGGGGGTGAAACACTGTTGTTACAGTAAATGATGATGCTTCACGTTTTCAAACAGTGTGTCTCAGCTAATTGTTTGTATTTGTGCGTCATAGATAATTATTTCCACTTACTGGATCTTCAGCTTTGATCAGGATGTCGTGGACCGTCTGCCCCGCGTCTCGATCTATATCCTGAGAGACGCACAGCTCTCCGGTCTGTGGGTGGATCTTAAAGAGAGGGTGCTTGTCCTGCATGTCGAAGCCGTCAGACAGAGAGTAGAGCAGAGCGCCAAACTCAGGGCTGTCTGCATCCGTGGCCACGACCTGAAAAGAACAAATACAGTCACATGCAAACACCATCATTCAAATCTGCAGCTTTCTTTAAGTATCAAGAACAGTGGCGGTTCTAGACCAATTTTACTGTGGGGGCCAAGGAGGGGCCAGTGTTTAATCAGAGGGGCACATTAGCACATGAAAAAATGGCAAAGATGATATTTAAGCATTCAAAATCTTTGAATGTCTTGAAAAAGACACAAAATGAAAAGACAGAATAACCAAAAAACAACCCACAGATATCCACATAAAAATGACCAAAAAAAGACACAAAATAACTAAAACAGACACATAAATGACACCAATGACAAAAAAAGACAAAATGACAAAAAAAGACACAAAGTAACTAAAAAAAGACACATTAAACGGACACAAAATGACCATAAAAAGACACACATATGACCAAAAAAGACACAAAATGACCAAAAAAAGACACAAAATAACTAAAACAGACACATAAATGACACCAATGACAAAAAAGACACAAAATGACAAAAAAAAAGACACAAAATAACGAAAAAAAGACACAACAAACAGACACAAAATGACCAAAAAAAAGACACACAAATGACCAAAAAAGACACAAAATGACCAAAAAAAGACACAAAATAACTAAAACAGACACATAAATGACACAAATGACAAAAAAGACACAACATGACAAAAAAAAGACACAAAATAATAAAAAAGACACAACAAACGGACACAAAATTACAAAAAAAAGACACACAAATGACCAAAAAAGACACAAAATGACCAAAAAAAGACACAAAATAACTAAAAAAGACACAACAAACAGACACAAAATTACCAAAAAAAGACACACAAATGACCAAAAAAAGACACAAAATGACGTACAAAGACACGTAAAGACATGAAAGGGATTCAAAAATGGACAAAATAACCCAATAAGACTCCATAGAGTTAAACTATTATACAATGTTCACATTCTGGGTTCGTTTTGTGTACGATGAGATATTGTTTGAACAAAAAAAAGGTTAGAATTGTTCCATTGTTCATTGTTATAAATTGATCATTTTATTATTAATTTGACAGTAGAACCGCCACTGATCAAGAAGGAATCTGAAGGATCAGAGACACTCAAAAATCCTTTTATTATAGCAGATAAAAAAAAAAAAGAAGTTTAATAAACGCATGATGTTCCAAGTGTTTCAGTTATTGTGTTAAATAATCTCAGTACTGACTAAAATAATCGTGGTTATTAATATTATTGTCCTCTGACAGAAACCTGTTGAAGGTTGTAACTCGTCTTTGGTAAATGATGCCAACGACTAAACTGGTAAAGCTTTATCTGACATTAATCCTTGCTTTGCCTCGATCTGAAGGCTGTTATTTACCGTAAACATCAGCTGTGTATATAAACCTATAAACCTCCATTAAGTGCAAGTAGTTTTGTACCAGATCAAGATGGGTAGATTTATTGGAGAGCTACATCTTTAAAGATTTTTTTACTGTTTATTTCTGTTACTATTTACATGCAGATATATTAAATTATGCTATAAACTTAATATTCACAACCATTCTCAATTTTTTCTATATTCCTTCTTTTTTTTTTTATCACTTTATAAAAAAAATTCTTCACATTTTCTTTTGTATTTCACCTTTTTTTCCAATTGATTATATATGTTTGTTCTGATAACCCATTTGTGCAGCAACTGGATTATTATTATTATTATTATTATTATTATACTATTTTACCACTATTTTATTCTAATTTAATTGTATTATTATTTTTACTTTATTATTATTTGTTTCTTGTTGTTGAAGCACAAATCTGAAGATTTTCTACTTCTTCTTCTTTTTATTATTATTATTATTATTATTATTATTATTATTCTTTTACTATTTTACCACTATTTTACTACTATTTTATTCTAATTTAATTGTATTATTATTTTTACTTTTATTATTTGTTTCTTGTTGTTGAAGCACAAATCTGAAGATTTTCTACTTCTTCTTCTTCTTCTTCTTATTATTATTATTATTATTATTATTATTAATAATAATAATAATAATAATAATAATAATAATAATAAAAATAAAAATCACACGATATTTAGTCTTTGGGGACATGGAACTACTGTTTATTTCTTTACCCTTTTTCTATTATACTTTAGGGAAAAACAGTATTCCCATGTGTCAAAACACTAAATACAGAATGATAATAATTTAATTTTGGTTTTTATTTAAATAGCAGGTAGTTAGATTTAAAAATAGTGGTTCCAAATGTGTATAGTACCACAGAAGGGACTGTCTATTCCTGTGTGGTAATGTAGTCAAGACAAAAAATTATTATCAATAATATCCAGACAAACTAAATTACCTTAAAGCTGCAAAAACTGTCCACAGCTCTTCAGTGACTTATAATCTTCTACTGACGTTATACAGTAGCAATGGCCACATTTATGTATTCTGTGATAACTCAAGGTCCACTTACTACACTGCAAAAAAAGAAAAGTTGGGTGAACTCAAAATTTCAAGGCAACAAACTTCGATAAAATTTTAAGTTGGACAATTAAACTAAATATTTTAAGTTTTGTTTTTGAGTTTGCTCAACTCTGAATTATGATTTTTGTCAACTCAACTGTAAATTGTACTAACTTATAATTTTACATTGTAATAACTTTTAATCCTTACTTCTGCTAACTTCTGCAATGTGCTGAATTGGCACGATTGTAACGCCGCTATGAAATGTCAGCTAATGTTGCGACCACAATTTTGAGTTAGCATTGATACGCTAATGGCTACTCTTGTAGCTGTAACAAGCAGCGCTGTTAGCATCAGTTAGCCGCTAGCATCAGTTAGCCTCTAGCATCAGTTAGCCGCTAGCTTTCGCTAATGAACGAATTTCACCGCTTTCCCGCATTTCACAACAAAGAAATAAGAGTTAGCAGAACTATTGTCCCTTGTTGTGAACCCCAACTTAAAGATATAAGTAACAACAACCCACCAACTTGTTTTTGAGCAGACAACTGGCTTCCTTTGTTGTGCTAACTTACATTATTGCCCTAAATGTCAATAATTTATATTACCAAGTTTTACCACCTTAAATCACTGTTTTAGGCCAAAAAACACAAGTTGGCTTTTTTGCAGTGTACTTTTTGACTTTTCTCTTTTTATGCATTTCTATTTATACATCAAAGCTGCTCCACACGAACCACTCCATGTCACAAGCCACCAACTAATGTTAAAATAAAATAGATGTTTTTTTACTCCTTCTAGCTGTAAAGCTGTAAGAAACTGTAGTGCCACATAGAAATCAGCGTCATCTGTCAATGTTTAGATGTAACCTCTGTAGTAACCGTGAATCATGGCACTCGTCGTGTTCTGCAAGACAAGGTCAACATAATAAAATCATAAAAAATCCCCCTCAGAAGGGTGAAGAGTGGAAAACAAGAAGCAGACAGACTGCAGAGTAAAGACACGCCTCAGAGATCTTTTCATGTCTCACTGTGCCCGTGACAAGACACACATTTCACAGATAGAGCGCTCACTTTCCAGCCATAAAGATGACATCATCGCAGGGTTTATGAACTCTGATCAGAGGAGTTTTTACAGTCCTGGGTCAAGGTCTGACCAACTCACCCAGCGGGCTTTTGATCTGACTTTACACGTCTTTACGGCTGCCAAGGAAACGGTTTTCCCCTACTGTCCGTATGCCAATAATCTACTAAGCACAGTAAATCTGTAATGTACCACAGGCTTTATAATGCTCACTGGCAGGATTAAAACCACACTGCAGAGCAAGAAAAGTTGGGTGAACTCAAAATTTCAAGGCAACAAACTTGGATAAAATTTTAAGTTGGACAATTAAACTGAATATTTTAAGTTTTGTTTTTGACTTTGCTCAACTCTGAATTCTGAATTTATAATTTTACATTGTAATAACTTTTAATCCTTACTTCTGCAATGTGCTGAATTGCAGGATTGTAACGCCGCTATGAAATGTCAGCTAATGTTGCGACCACAATTTTGAGTTAGCATTGATACGCTAATGGCTACTCTTGTAGCTGTAACAAGCAGCGCCACTAGCATCAGTTAGCCGCTAGCTTTCGCTAATGACCGAATTTCACCATTTCACAACAAAGAAATAAGAGTTATCAGAACTATTGTCCCTTGTTGTGAACCCCAACTTAAAGATATAAGTAACAACAACTCACCAACTTGTTTTTGAGCAGCCAACTGGCTACCTTTGTTGTGCTAACTTACATTATTGCCCTGAATGTCAATAATTTATATTTCCAAGTTTTACCAACTTAAATCACTGTTTTAGGCAAAAAAAATACAAATTTGGAGGAGCAGGCAGGAGTACCGACACAGAAGCTGTTGTGGATGTGGGCTGCAGCAAAACACATTTGAACCACCTTAAAAGTTCCCAAATCTTGAAAGCCACCAGACTCATGTGACAAAAACAGCAGTTTTACCCTGCAGAACATGGTAGTTCCTAGTCCAGTAAAGTTGAAGCAAGTTTTGAAGCAAAATTTTGAAATGTCATATAAAAGAAAATGCAAATTAGGGACCTTTACATCAAATCAAATCAAATCGAATTAAATCTCACGATTAGCATCAGTGGAACAATATATGACACAATATAACAATAGTTATCAATCAATCTACACATTCCACATCACACCTAATAACCCTTACTCACATTATTCACATCCATCTGTTTGTGTTGCATGTAAACTTATTCCCTCCTATATCTGTGTCTGTTTAATGTCTAACCATGTTGAATGACTACGTTTTTTTTTCTTAAAATAACTATTTCTGTGTCTCTTTATATCTCAATGTGCATCCATTTATTACCCCTTTTGTTTACAGAACATGTTATTGGTAAATAAGGCCTCTTTTGTAACGGGCTTCAGTTTGTGCCAGGCTGCAGGAGGCTGGTACCAGGCATCACTTCTGTCATATAGAGCTCAACTCGACAGGGTGTGTATGTGTGTGTGTGTGTGTGTGTGTGTGTGTGTGTGTGTGTGTGTGTGTGTGTGTGTGTGTTTAGAGGAACACTGATGTCTTTGTGCACAGACTGAAGGCTACTTTTGTCTTATGAGACGTAAATAAGAGACAGAGAGCAGAAGATGCTGAATGTTGACACTGCTCTGTTTGCACTCAAATCCTACTTTCTAAAAAAACAAAAACAAACAAACAAAGTGATCTATAACTGGGAGAAGTGTCCAATTAACTGTCCACTGGATGTGTTTTTGTATTGTTGTTGTTGTTTTGTATTTTTCAAAGGGACACTCTGTCTTCTGTCCTGAGCAACAGCTGCATAATATCTTATATCTTATATTTTTAGATTCAAAACTATCCTGCATTTCACAAGCAAAGAACAGATACATACATACATATATATATATATATATATATATATATATACACACTACCGGTCAAAAGTTTTAGAACACCCCAGTTTTTCCAGTTTTTTATTGAAATTCAAGCAGTTCAAGTAAGTGGTGAACTGCCAGAGGTAAATAAAAAAAGGTAAGCTTAACCAAAACTGAAAAATAATGTACATTTCAGAATTATACAAGTAGGCCTTTCTCAGGGAACAAGAAATGGGTTAACAACTTAACTCTATGGAGTCTTGGGCTATTTTGTCCATTTTTGAATTCTTTTCATGTCTTTGTAAGTCATTTTGTGTCTTTTTTTTGGTAATTTTGTGTCTTTTTTTAGTCATTTTGTGTCTTTTTTTGTCATTTTGTGTCTTTTTTTGGTCATTTTGTGTCTTTTTTTAGTCCTTTAGTCCAACATAAAATGTGATTTTGAATCTTTTTTTTAATTTCAAAACACTATCATGCTCAATCAAGAATTGTAAATGTTGCAAATGTGCATTAATTTCAGAGTACACTGAGACATTAAACTGGATAATTTTCAATTAAATTCTGGAAAAGTTGGTGTGTTCTAAAACTTTTGACCGGTAGTGTATATGTATGTATGTATGTATGTATCTGTTCTTGCTTGTGTCTTAACTTCTACTAAGATTATTCTCCAGAGACAAACACATAACTTAATGCATTCTCACTTGGAGGTTTGCACTATATTTGTTGTATACATCATTGTTTGCTTTTACGCCTTTTTATGTATTTCATTTGTGCAGCGTTGATGCTGTGAATGTGTGTTTTTGTGGTTTACCCGAATTTTCTGCGTGATAAATGAAGTATCAATCTAATTGTCTGTCTGTCTAATATTTGAAGGGTCAGTTCATCCAAATGGCAAAACACATATTTTCCCTCTGATGCTCTTTACATGCAGATAGATTTTGTGTTAATTAGTGCTGCAAATGTGACTTTCATTACCAATAAATGTGATGAATATGTTCCATATTAATCAATTATTGTACAAAATGTCAAAAAATAACTCTCCAAATTAAATTGCTTATAAAGATTTTCGGTTTACATTGATGTATGGAAATGGAAGAGTCTGAACTGGCGGATAATTGGCATTTATGAATGAAAAATGACTGAAATGATGAATTGATCATTGAAATAGCTGCATTCAAAACATTCAAAAGTAACATTTATTCACAGGAACATTTCCATGGTTACTCAGAATAATCCACAGACTTCACTGATGACAATTTTGATTGGAATTACTTTCTACTGAAGAAATAAACTTGTGGAAAACTGCTTACAGTGCATTCTGTGGATTATAAAGAGGAAGCAGGGCAATATTTCTGGAAAGTGATGTCACTGAACATTTAAAATGTGATATTTTGATTGCTTTGAGCATCAAAAAAAATTCTAATCGCTTATTTCTCAATGGGTGATGGGAATCTTGCTGGCATTCAGTACATTAACCCTTTATCAGGCAAAGAACTATATTTGGTAACTTCAGGTAATATTTTGAGAAAAAAAGTTGCAAATTTACTAGATTAAAAAAAAAAAATCACAAATTTAAGAGATTTAAAGTGGCAAATCTGTCCGAAAAAAGTCGCAGACTAACGAGAAAAAAGCGGGGAAAAAAGCAACTTTTTTTCTCCCAGATTCACCACTTTAAATCTAATGAATCCGCACATTTTTTTCTCGTAGATTTGCCATTTTAATCTCGTAAACTTTTTTCTCAAAATATTATTTTCGTATGTTTTTTTTTTTTTTTACACATTCTGGCTGTATGTAATATCCTCCAATATTCTCTAGGGTTGAAATTTGGAATTTGCAAGTATTTCAATGAGTTAGTTATTATTAGACTACCCTTGTTTTCTTCATTTCCTTGTTCATTTTAATGTCTGGTACAACTAAAGGTTCATTTGTTTGGACAAATATAATGATGATAACAAAAATAGCTCATGATGATGATTTTGGTTATTATCAAGAAAACTATGGAAAATGTCTAGATATCAGCTCTTAAATTAAACTCTTATGAGCTATTTTTGTTGTTATCATTATATTTGTCCAAACAAATGTACCTTTAGTTATACCAGGCATTAAAATGAACAAGGAATTGAAGAAAACACAGCTGGTCTAATAATTTTTTCCATGACTGTAGCTACAGTGTCCCTATTTGTTCTTCAGACAGATTGGGAGTATTTGTTGATGTCATTCTCTTTTTTTTTGTCTCTCTGCATTTCCTGTCATCTCTAAAGGCGTAAAAATGCCCCCAAAAACTTGAAAATTGTGCTGGTTGAAGGATAAAATTTGAGGGGGTGAAATCTCAAAGGGTGAAGCATTAAACAAAAGTATTCGCATGGCAAGATAACCCTAATTGTGTGTTACTGTAGACTTTAAGCTAAATATTCTCCAACATACTCAGTATTCTACACAGGGGCCTCCAGGGGCCACTGCCCCTGTGAAGAAGCCTTTGGCCCCTGCTGTGGCCCCTGTGTCAAATTAATAATAAAATGATCAATTTATAACAATGAACAATGGAACATTTCTTACCTTTTTTTTGTTCAAACAATATCTCATTGTACACAAAAGGAACCCAGAATGTTACATTGTATAATAGTTTAACTCTATGGAGTCTTATTGGGCTATTTGTCCATTTTTGAATCCTTTTCATGTCTTTACGTGTCTTTGTAAGTCATTTTGTGTCTTTTTTGGTCATTTGTGTGACTTTTTTTGGTAATTTTGTGTCTGTTTGTTGTGTCTTTTTTAGTTATTTTGTGTCTTTTTATAATAGTTGTTTTTTGTTGTATAATTGTATAATAGTTTAATTGTGCAATAAAATATTGTGTATATTTATATAGACATTGGACCATTCCCCCTTAGTTTTTTTGTAACTAGGCAATCAAAATGAGGAAATTAAGTTCCTGGATCTATAGTCTAGGGTCAGAGCAAGAATATAGTGTATAGTATATAGAATATAGTATAGTATATATATATATATATATATATATATATATATGGATGAGGTGCTGGTTGATGATGATACCACAGATGGGTGAAAGAGTAATCTGAATACTCAACACGTTTTTTTATTAGTGAAAATGTTTAAATCTCCTGCATCTTCTGTAAGTAGCGACGACTACTAATTTAACTACTACTACGACTACTAATTTGCACTTTCAAAATAAAAAAAGTGATTGTGCACAAAAATTAGTAATGCCATTGTCATACAAAAAAACCTGTTATTGTTGGCGAGTCTCATTATTTAAATCAATGTATTTGTATCTTCCAAATATACTTAAATGAGATGTTTCAATAAGCTAAAATAAAGGTTTTGAATGCTTAAATATCATCTTTGCCATTTTTTTATGTGTTAATGTGCCCCTCTGATTAAACACTGGCCCCTGCTTGGCCCCCACAGTAAAACTGGCCCCTCCGCCACTGAACATACTTGTAGAAAGCAGCTCCCGACGTCACTGTGCTCCGGTATGGACACGTTGTACAGCTGCTGCTGGAACACCGGCTCGTTGTCGTTCACGTCCTCCACCAGCACTGTGACCGTTGCCGTGGACGACAGAGCCGGTTCCCCTCCGTCCGCCGCCACCACCAGGAAGGAAACCTCCACCTGGGTCTCTCGGTCCAGAGCTGTAGCCGTGGTAACCAGGCCCGACTCGGGGTGGATGCTGACCAGGCTGCTGTCCTGGTTGGACTGCAGGATGGAGTACCTCACGTCTGAGTTGGCGCCCTCGTCTGCATCTCGCGCCCTCATCTGGATGAGCGAGGACCCCTGAGGAGCATCCTCAGAGATGCTGGTGATGAACGCCTCCTTCTCAAACAAGGGGGGGCAGTCGTTGGTGTCAGTGACCCTCAGGAGGAGGACTCTCTCGCTGCTCAGAGGTGGCCTCCCAAAATCTGAAGCTCTCACTTTCAGCTCGTACAGATCCTGATCTTCTCTGTCCAGCTCTGCGTTCACACACAGAGCGTACAGGAAGTCGTCCGTCTGCTTCAGGGTGAACTTCCCCTCGTCGTCCTCCAGTGACACGGTGACCCACTCCTCCTTAAAATCCGGGTCTGACACTGAAATCCGGGCGACGTAATCCCCGACGGCAGCCGCCTCCGACACCACGGCGTCCCCCGTCTCGCTGAGGAACATCACGCTGATGACGGGGCTGTTGTCGTTGATGTTGAGCACCTTGACGCCCACAAAAGTGCTGCTGTGCTCCGGCTGGGCGCCGTTATCTGTGGCGCTGATGATCAACTCGTGGAAAGCTTGAGTCTCGTAATCAAGCGGCTTGTTCAGATACACCACTCCGCTGGTTTGGTTGATGGAGAAAACCTCGTTGGGGTCACTCTGCCGCCTGTTGATCTCATAAGTGATTTGCCCGTTTTCACCCAGGTCCGAGTCCGTGGCGTGGACCTGACACACGGCAGACATCACCTTGGCGTCCTCAGACACCGAGGCGTGGTACTCAGTCTGGTTGAACACGGGAGGGTTGTCGTTCTCATCCAGGACGTGGATTCTGACCTGGAGGGTCCCCTTCCTGGCCGGGACGCCGCCATCGAAGGCCTCGATGATGAAGGAGTAGAAGTCCTGCGTCTCTCTGTCGAGTCTGTTGGTGAGGATGAGATCCAGACTCTCAGATCCACTACGATACTCCAGCTGGAAAAACTCCCCCATCTCCCGGTCTGTGATCCTGTATCCCTGGGTACCAAACTCACCCTCATCCTCATCTTTAGCACCTTCGAGCTGGAACCGAGTCCCAGTGGGGCTCAGCTCGGATATCTCCAGGTCCACCTCCTCTGAGGGGAACACGGGAGAATGATCGTTCACGTCTTTCACCTCCAGCTTCACTCTGATCATCTCACCTGTCAGAGTGGCCGCCACGAACTCATACTTATCCCGGCTCTCTCGGTCCAGGACCACAGCCGTGGAGATGATCCCCGTGTCCGAGTCTATTTCCAAGTCCCTGAACACGTAAGAGTCTCTGCTCTCTGAGATGAAGAAGCCAGTGCTTGGCCTGCTTAACCCGGCTCCCAGATCCCCAACGATGGTTTTAGCAGGCAAACCCTCTTTAACGCTCAGCGTCAGGTTGAACACCTGTCCGAGCGAGCGCGTGCAGAGCAGCGTCACCACGAGCGTCCCAAGCAACAGCGAATTTGCGGCACTTTTGCGACCCATTGCTCCTCTCCACAACTCTTTTTTTTCTTTGTGAGTGGAAGTTAAGGCTACATATTCCCGCGTCACACAAAGTCACACTCCTCAATCACACGTCAGAGCTCTTCTCCAGACACAAACAGGTAAACGCACCGTGCATGTTTGATGTTTGCGCGCAGGTAAAAAAACAGCCAGCAGCCATTCTCCATCACAGGGTTTCTGTAAAATTATTGCGTGGTTTTGAAGGCAGATATCCGCACTGGGAGCAGCAGCAGCGCAAATCCCCCCCGGGCTGCTGCTTCTTCTTCACACATCATGGCACCGAGTGACCACAGAGCACCAACTGTGCGCACTGAACACACCTCCCGGCAGGCGGCACGTCCCACGCTGATCGGCTCCATCTGTGGCCTTGATTGCTTAAGATTTAATTAGGCCGAGAGATTAGCTGCAGCTCCGCGTGCCGAAAGGTGTCAGATATGTTTGACCTGCACTGTAAAGAAAAAAAAAAAAAAAACCCGACAAAAAACTGTTATCTTCCAGAAATTTACTGTATTATTTTTATTGTTGTTATTGTTTTTTTCTACATGAAGTGCAAATACCATAAAAAGCACATTACTTTTATAACAAATATTAACCATAAAATGGAAATTTGTAAATTATTATAATGGGATATTATTATTATTATTATTATTATTATTATTATTATTATTATTATTAGGCCTATTATTATTATTACATTTTTTTCAGGTGCTTAATGGTCTTGAATGTTAAATTTCAGTAGATTTTATGTAAAAACAAAACAAAAAACTACACATCATATTGCTGAATATAACAATGAGGAAACTAACATTTAAATTTAATATAAAAATGGAAAAAAAAGTGAGTTAAATAAAGTAAAAATAAATCGCAGATTTCATGCAGGTATTTATTGTATATTATCCGTATTTTTAAAGAAGTCTGTGAAATAACTTACGGTTGATTACTGTAATTTGACTGCAAGTGCAACTTTTGCTGGCAGGCTTTTTTTACGGCTGTTTTTTATTTTATTTTACAGTTATTGTCATATATATATATATATATATATATATATATATATATATATATATATATATATATATACATACTTTTTTTAATTCTTATTTTTATTTTATTTATTTATTTTATTTATTTATTTATTTATTTATTTATTTATTTATTTTTACAGTGTGTAGGTAAATATAAAATAAGGTGTGCAGGAATGTAGAGCAAGTCAAGATAAAAATCATGCAAAGTGAACTTTCTGTGAAGTTTGTGAGTCAAAATGCCTGATTTTAGTGAAATACTTTAACGAGGTTTAGTTTTAGCAACAGTACATTTTGCATTAAGGTGGCGCCCTCTACTGGTAAAAGTGACAACTGCAGGTACTGCACTGTAAAAGACGTTACTGTAACACTCGCACCAACGGACAAACAACCAACATATTTAGTTTAATTACATTTATTAGAGTAATTATGGGCTCAAATAAGTGTTAATAACATTACATTTGAACTCCACGTTTATCTATCACTCTCTATAAAGGGGCAGCCTTACAATTTTTTTTTACAAAAACAAAGAAAAGGAAAAACAAAATAAAAACGAAGAGATATACCGTTGAAATAATAAAAGCCATCAAAACTTTATGATTAGGGAAAATAATTTGATAGATGAAAAATAATTAAGCTGTAAAATAAAATAAATTTTCCTCAAAGCACTAAAACTTTGCAATTTGTGTAGATAATTTGATAAATTAATTAAAAATAATTACAAGTAGACAGACTTTTAGGACAAAACATTAAAAACAGATAAAAACACAAATAACTTAAATACATTCTGATTGTTTTTTCCCCCTCCAGTTTCATGTACAGTATTTCTCTAAGATTTAAATTATTATAAACAAAAAATACTTTTAAAATAAATGTTTCTTAAATGTTTAAAAGTTTAGAGTAAAATTAATTAAACTAAAAAAAACATGGAGAAGGTTCAGTTCAAAGTGTCTGCACCAAAAGATTTTCGAAATCAGTTAAAATATTATATAGAATAAATATAAATAACACGTTGTATTCCATATAAACCTAATAAATTACAATTTCCCAAGTCAAATTAAGGTACTCTCAAGCATTTTCAAGGTGAACGTTCAAGCTTTTCCAGCTGTAGTAAATTAAACTTTTAACTAGATTACAAACAGCATATACATTATACTTATTATAATTTAACTTCTTTATCATATTAAATTAGATATTATTGTGCTATAAACAACCAACATCATGTTACACAACATTCTACAGATAAATTCAAATGTTTCAAAAGGACTTTGCATGATATTTGCGCTTAATTTCAAGCAGTTTCAAGCACTTTAATCAAAATCCAATAACTTTTCAAGCTTGAAAACACCAAATTAAAATGCAAGTGTTTGCACGGATTACCAGCACATGCACCTGAGGCCTTCCACTTCTTTATCAACACCTTGATTATTACCCTCGCTGGTCCTGCAGGGCTCCCATCGGAGCTTGCAAACACTGTAACCTAGCAACAGATGAAACCTGAGCTGTGTACCTGAGTAAACAACCGGCATAGCAACTATAGAGTCTCTCTTTGTCTCGTCCAGTTTGTCCAACGACTCCACAAACTTCACCACAGAAGCTTCATCCAGGTTTTTTTTTTTCCCTCACACAGATTTTAGTGGAAAGAGAGAAAATGCCAGCTCATATTATGCTCTCCTACCAGTGGGACGACCAGGCTCTGGTGAAGAAGATATACAACCGCCTCAGAGAGGACGGGCTGCCAGTGTGGATGGATATCGAAGGAGGGGTGTCAGGGAACATCAACGACTCGTGAGTACAGAGCAGTGGCGGTTCTAGACCAGTTTTACTGTGGGGGCCAAGGAGGGGCCAGTGTTTAATCAGAGGGGCACATTAGCACATGAAAAAATGGCAAAGATGATATTTAAGCATTCAAAATCTTTGAATGTCTTGAAAAAGACACAAAATGACCAAAAAAGACACAAAATGAGAAGACAGAATAACCAAAAAAACCCCACAGAAGACATAAAAATGACAAAAAAAGACACAAAATGACCAAAAAAGACACAAAATAACTAAAACAGACACAACAACAGACACAAAATTACCAAAAAATGACACAAAAAGACACAAAATGACTTACAAAGGCATGTAAAGGATTAAAAAATGGACAAAATAGCCCTTTAAGACTCCATAGAGTTAAACTATTATACAATGTAACATTCTGGGTTCCTTTTGTGTACAATGAGATGTTATTTGAACAAAAAAAGGTTAGAATTGTTCCATTGTTCATCGTTATAAATTGACCATTTTATTATTAATTTGACACAGGAGCCACAGCAGGGGCCAAAGGCTTCTTCACAGGGGCAGTGGCCCCTGGAGGCCCCTGTGTAGAACCGCCACTGAGTACAGAGGAATCATAAGCACTGATGAATGGCAAGCTGTTTGAGCTTTTATTCCATGTCCTTGATGTCAGACCTCAGACCTCCATTACTTGGCTCTTTGTCAGTACTAGTTGGACAAAAACTCAAAGACTCAGACTGTTAGAAGGGCGAAAAAATAAAAAGGGAACATTCTGCACAACATGGGCCCCACCAGCATTCAAAAAGTTATGATGCATCATGTATGATGAAATATTAGCATTAAGTTAAAAGGCGATCCAGATCAAAGTTATTAATGATATGGTACTGACAATTAAAAGTATCAAACCAAACCATCTAGGGGGGTCCGGGGGAGAAAATTTGTAAATGCATGTATTTTGTGCAAACATCTCACATAACATTCACAGTCGGTGATACCGTATTATAGAATCTCTAGAGGGAACATCATCATCATTTATTGTATGAAGGGGCACCCTAGAGGGCAATCAATACGTTTTTTCATGTGTAAAGGGCAGCCAATAAGGCACTTTCACCACTCTAGAGGGCACTTTAGCACGCTTTTTCAACCATGGAGGCATGGGAGGGGGGGCCCCTCCTGGTACTTCAGGTCATATTTCGAGAAAAAAGTTTTACTAGATTAAAGTGGCAAATCTGCGTGAAAAAAGTTGCAGATTTACAAGAAAAAAGTGGAAAAAACAACTTTTTTCTCCCAGATTCACCACTTTAACCCTTAACAGGGCACTCATTGAAATACTTGCAAATTCCAAATTTCAACCCTAGAGAATATTGGAGGATATTACATACAGTCAGAATGTGTAAAAAAAAAAATAATAATAATATGTTGAGAAAAAAGTTTACAAGATTTAAGTGGCAAATCTACAAGAAAAAAATGCGCAGATTTATGAGATTTAAAGTGGTGAACCTGGGAGAAAAAAAGGTGCTTTTTTCCCACTTTTTTCTCGTAAATCTGCAATTTTTTACGTGCAGATTTGCCACTTTAAATCTCTTAAATCTGTAACTTTTTTCTTGTAGATTTGCCACTTTAATCTAGTAAATTTGCAACTTGTTTCTCGAAATATTACCTGAAGTTACCAAATATAGTTCTTTGCCTGATAAAGGGTTAACTAGTGGACATTTTGGGCCACACTAGTTAACTAGTAAATTCCAGAAACAGTCTAACTAGTAAACGTGAGTTTTTTGGCTTTTACTAGTTAACTTCATGAAGGGACGTCTGATATCAAGGATATGAAATAGATACTCAAACATCTTGCCATACTGATGGATAAATGAATGCATGAGTTGAAAATCTATTCTGTTGTGTCTCCAGGATGGCTGCAGGTGTGGAGGAGGCGGTGGTGATCTGTCCCTTCATGACTCCAGCCTACCAGGCGTCCCGCAGCTGTAAGAAGGAGCTCAACTACGCCGACACCAGGGAGGTCGTCATGGTGCCCGTCATGCTGGCCAACAACTGGGAGTCCAGCGAGTGGCTGGGGCTGATCACTGCAGGCCTGCTGTGGGTGGACTTCAGGTGAGGAGGACTCATGTTTAACCCTTTATCAGGCAAAGAACTATATTTGGTAACTTCAGGTAATATTTCGAGAAAAAAGTTGCAAATTTACTAGATTAAAGTGGCAAATCTACAAGACAAAAAGTCGCAGATTTACGAGAAAGAAATGGGAAAAAAGCAACTTTTTTCTCCCAGATTCACCACTTTAAATCTCATAAATCTGCAAATTTTTTTCTCGTAGATTTGCCACTTTAATCTCGTAAACTTTTTTCTCAAAATATTATTTTCGTATGTTTTTTTTTTTACACATTCTGGCTGTATGTAATATCCTCCAATATTCTCTAGGGTTGAAATTTGGAATTTGCAAGTATTTCAATGAGTGTCCTATTAAGGGTTAAAGTGGTGAATCTGGGAGAAAAAAGTTGTTTTTTTCCCACTTTTTTCACGTAAATCTGCGACTTTTTTCACGCAGATTTGCCACTTTAAATCTCTTAAATCTGCAACTTTTTGTCTTGTAGATTTGCCACTTTAATCCAGTAAATTTGAAACTTTTTTCTCGAAATATTACCTGAAGTTACCAAATATAGTTCTTTGCCTGATAAAAGGTTAATAGGGCACTCATTGAAATACTTGCAAATTCCAAATTTCAACCCTAGAGAATATTGAAGGATATTACATACTGCCAGAATGTGTAAAAAAAACATACGAAAATAATATTTTGAGAAAAAAGTTTACGAGATTAAAGTGGCAAATCTACGAGAAAAAAATTTGCAGATTTATGAGATTTAAAGTGGTGAATCTGGGAGAAAAAAGTTGCTTTTTTCCCATTTCTTTCTCGTAAATCTGCGACTTTTTGTCTTGTAGATTTGCCACTTTAATCTAGTAAATTTGCAACTTTTTTCTCGAAATATTACCTGAAGTTACCAAATATAGTTCTTTGCCTGATAAAGGGATAAACCACCAAGATATTTTATGTAATAATGGAGGTGTTGTTTTCAGAAATGCAGAGGAGGACGAGGAGCAGTTTGACATGTGTGTCAGGTCTCTGGAGGAGGAGATCATGTTTAACGCCGGTCACCTCCTGGCAGTAGAGGAGCCTCAGGAGGAGGTGGTGGATCAGCCAGAACCAGCTAAACCCCGTCTGAAGAAGAAACCGGGCCGAGGGTTTTGCCATGCGATCTCAAAGCTCTACATCCACGACTCAGGTAGGTACGGAGATGAAAAACTAACAAAAATGTTCCTTTGGGATTCTGAATATCTAAGAAATGAAAATGATATTCGAGATAGTTCAGCCACAACCAGCAGAAATATAGAAAAAAAAATGCAGAAATATAGAAAAAACATTAAAGAAAGTGTATAAGCAATTTAATTTAGTTTATTTAATTATCTCTATATATTTGTAGCTTTAATATTTTTGGGAAAAATATATGTATTTTTCTGGATTAAAAAAAATCTTTACATAAACATATATATTATTTAATTAATTTGTATTGCTTTATTTTCCTTTATTCTTGTCCCCAATTTATTTTTTAATGGAAAAGGTCTTCAGGCTGGATGTGAGTCCAGAAAATGTTTCTTTTGGGATTCTGAATATCTAAGAAATGAAAATGATGGTTGAGATAGTTCAGCCACAACCAGCAGAAATATAGAAAAAAATGCAGAAATATAGAAAAAACATTAAAGAAAGTGTAAAAGCAATTTAATTTAGTTTATTTATTTATCTCTATATATCTTTAGCTTTAATATTTTTGGTCAAAATATATATATTTTTTTCTGGATTAAAAAAAAACTTTACATAAACATATATATTATTCAATTAATTTTTATTGCTTTATTTTCCCTTATTCTTGTCCCCAATTTATTTTTTAATAGAAAAGGTCTTCTATTTTCATAAATACTGCTGGATGTGAGTCCAGAAAATCTTTTTGGGATTCTGAATATCTAAGAAATGAAAATGATAGTTGAGATAGTTCAGCCACAACCAGCAGAAATATAGAAAAAACATTAAAGAAAATGTATAAGCAATTTAATTTAGTTTATTTAATTATCTCTATATATTTGTAGCTTTAATATTTTTGGGAAATATATATATTTGTTTCCAGATTAACATTTTTTTTTTACATAAACATATATATTATTTAATTAATTTTTATGGCTTTATTTTCCCTTATTCTTGTCCAAAATTTATTTTTTAATAGAAAAGGTCTTCTATTTCTATAGCAGAAATATAGAAAAAAATGCAGAAATATAGAAAAAACATTAAAGAAAGTGTATAAGCAATTTAATTTAGTTAATTTATTTATCTCTATATATTTGTAGCTTTAATATCTTTGGGAAAAATATATTTTTTTTCCGGATTAAAACATTTTTTTTTACATAAACATATGTTATTTAATTTATTTTTATTGCTTTAGTTTCCCTTATTCTTGTCCCCAATTTATCTTTTAATAGAAAAGGTCTTCTATTTTCATAAATACTGCTTTAATATTTATGTCAGCCTTAAAAAATGCCACAAATAATGCTTAATTTCACCTTAAAAGTTGGAAAAAAGACATAACTCTGTATGACTGTTTCTTGCAGATTTTTTTTCTAAATTTTTCATTTTTACATTAGAGGTCGAGGTCAATAAAGTTATTATTATATTATGAGCTGGAAGAAATCCATGTGGTTCTTTAAAGAAAGTGTATAAGCAATTTAATTTAGTTTATTTATTTATCTCTACATATTTGTAGCTTTAATATTTTGGGGAAAAATATTTTTTTTTTTCCGGATTTAAAAAAAATCTTTACATAAACATATATATTATTTAATTAATTTGTATTGCTTAATTTTTCCCTTATTCTTGTCCCCAATTTATTTTTTAACCCATTTAGGCCTAAAACGCCTGTAAAACCTCTGGGCGATTTTAAAATAAAATGTATTAGTTTTATTATTAAGTATATTAAGTATTTGAGAGGTTATACAAATACTACAAAAAGACGTATCCGCCTTCCCGGCTTTAATGGGTTAATAGAAAAGGTCTTCTATTTTCATAAATACTGCTGGATGTGAGTCCAGAAAATGTTTCTTTTTGTACTTGGGGTAATCCTTTTAATCTAAACAGCGTGGAGCCTTGCACACTGAAACTTAACGATGTGGATTCTTATTATAACTTCTGTTATGACGTGATTTTACAGGTGAGCAGGACGAGGAGATAATCGATGAAACAGATGAAAGCAGACACATGGTGGAGCTCAACAACACACTCAGAAACCGCAGTTACTGGATGGAGATCAAGGGAAACGGCTGTAAGTACTACAGGAACGTCGTCACCAGCAGATACCTCGGTAAGTTCACAAATTACTCTTAACTTGGTAAAGAATGTGAAAAATGTAGTTTTTATTAAAACGGAGCAAAATAAACTTCACACTGAAAGACAGAAAAAAGGGCAACATTTGTTCCCTTTTCCAAGAAACTGGCAATTTTGAGTCAATGCATTTTTTTTTTTCTTCTCCAAACTATTTTTGAACATCGTGTCCTCCTGCAGGGCTGGACCCCAGCATGGACCAGGTCCACTCTGTGGGCAGCCCGTCCCAGTCTGAAGAGTGGCAGATGTTGGTGGATCAGACGGATCACAGCCACCAGAGAGCCGTCATCATCAAGAACAAACAGTCGGGGAGGTTCCTCGCAGTCCGAGACGGACAATTTACTGGACTAACGTCATATAATGAAGACTGCAAATGGTTCTTAGAATGATCTGGGACAATGTGGTCGCTTCTGACATTAGTTGTAAAAAAAAAAAGAAAAAGAAAGAAATAGTCTAGACGGATTTCAGAATAAAGGCCTCCTAGAAGAAGTGAGGAGCATTTATGGGTACAAGTCAGGAACCGGCCTACTTTACTTATTTCAAGGGTGCCGAGTCTAAAAAAATGGTTCCCAAAAGAAATTTTGAGTTCTTGACCTTCTAATTTGTATATCAAAATGGCCGCCAAATTGCCCATCTTGCTCAGTCGTTGGACCATTTTCCCTTAGTTTTTTTGTAAGTAGGCAATCAAGATGAGGAAATTAAGTTTCTGGATCTATAGTCTAGGGTCAGAGCAAGGATATAGTGGAGGCTCAGTGTCTTTTTTATGTATATATATATATATATATATATATATATGCAAAATACCAACTGGAACATTTAAAAGTCATATTGATTTAATATTTATGTCAGCCTTAAAAAAATGACACAAATAATGCTTAATTTCACCTTAAAAGTTGGTATTTTGCATATATATATAAATATATATATATCAATATATATAGCGCTATATAGTGCTATATATATATAGCACTGAGCAAGATGGGCAATTTGGCGGCCATTTTGATATGCAATTGAGAAGGTCAAAAACTCAAAATTTCGCTTGGGAACCATTTTTTTTTTTGGATTCAGCACCCTTGAAATAAGTAAAGTAGGCCGGTTCCTGACTTGTACCCATAAATGCTGCTCACTTTCACTTTTTTGGACAATTCCATCTAGACTAAAAGTAGCCAGCAAGACTTGACGGGTGTATCTACAACAGGAAGTTTGGTAGAAATAAAATTAAACACTGTTACTGTGACAAAAGGGACAAATAAAAAATCATTAGAATCTTTTCCTCTTGAGGATTTCTGGTTTCCAGTTGATTGGATGGCTTTCTTCTGTCTGCAAGGAAACAAACAAAGGTTGATTATTAACAGCTGCCTGGGAACTGACACTTGCATATAGACATATAAACTGTTTTTTAATATAAAAAGGTATATAAACTGTAAGACCTGATTTCATATAGATCGCAAAGATAAGATCAAACCCTCTATTAAGAATTTATTTTTAATTACTTCGCTATTTTCAAGCAGCATCCTTATATTTTTATGTATGATGTGCTTATTTTGACTATTTTGCACTTATGTGTATGTTACTAAGAAAAAACAAATAAAAAGTAAATAAAAAAAAAAATATATATATATATATATATATATATAAATAAAGGTATAACGCACAGCGGTGTCGTCCTCTTTGTACACTTTGATGGTCTTGTCGGCCTCGGCGGTGATCAGTCTGCTCTCAGAGTTGTCGAACATGCAGGCGAAGATGCCCGACTCGCTGTCCAGAGATCCGGGCTGCACGGCGGCGTGGATCCGCTGGAAATTGTAACCTGTCCTCCAATCCCACATGTGGATGGTCCCGTTGTCGGCTGGAGATAGAAAAATGTGTTTGATCAACCACGATTCTGAGTTAATGTGTCTAATTCACTCTCAAATGTACGTCACTTTGGATAAAAGCTCCTGCTATATTTATCACAATGAAACTTCTCAGTTGGTTATTTACATTAAGAAAGTGTCTTTTTGCATTACAAGTTTTCTAAACTTGTATGTTTAAATATGAAAATCAGGTGTGAACTCTTTAAAAATGCGCTTATTTGCATATATTTCCAGGACATTTAGATCAAGCACATTCCAAAGTTATCATTTTATTTTGTTGATATATTAGATTCTGAGTTTTTTTACAGAAGGAAACTGGGATATCTCCTTTTATCATTTCATAAAATTAGAAAATACTGTCAAAAAGACGCCATGTCACAAAATGTTCTATAAATCAGGGTGTGAATGATATATAGACAAACCTCCAGAACATACAGTAGTGTTCTAAATAATAGCAGTCCTAACCAGATCAATCCAGGTTTTTAGTATATTGGGAGTGGGAGCTTTCTAACGATGTCTGCTATGAAGGTTTACACGACGTTTGCTGTACTAAACGCTGCATTAGAACAATAACTTTTAGTGAATTTAGGAAAAATCTACAAAATAAAGTAAAATAAACAACCTAATGTTGGATTTGTTTGTTTTCTTTCCACTATTCTGAACGAAGACATGTTATGGGGAAAAAATTGCCCCAACCTAAAAACATATTTTAACCTGAAGTGTCTCACTTTAAGAATTAAGGCGTTCTGTAGACCAGTAGTTCTCAACCTTGGGGTCGGGACCCTGATTGGGGTCGTGAGATGATTTCTGGGGGTCGCCAAATCATTTTGGAAGTCAGCTCTGTCTCCACTGTGTTAAAGTGTTCATGTGTTAATGTGTTTTAGTCTTTTTGGTCATTTAATGTCTTTTTTTGGTCATTTTGTGGGTTTTTTGGGTCATTTTGTGTATTTGTTGTCATTTTGTTTCCTTTTTTTGGTAATTTTGTGTCTTTTTTGGGCCATTTTTGTCATTTTGTGTCTTTTTAGGTCAATTTGTGTCTTTTTGGTTTCATTTTTTGTCATTTTGTGGTCAATTTGAATCCTTTTTTGCTTAACTTTATGTAATTTTTTGGCCATTTTGTATCTTTTTTTGAACATTTTGTGGTCAATTTGATTCTTTTTTGGGTAATTTTGTGTTTTTTCTGACAAATCCCAAAGTATCAAGTTGTTACTTTCCAAGGAGTCTCTGGCTTGAAGCTGACTGTTACACACTCAGGAGGTCAGAATGGACCTTTAAACTTATAGCAAAGGACTTAGATTAAAAGTAACAATACAATATAAAACAATATATATAAATGCACAGACAGAGAGATGTTTTAGTTGTTGTCTGCTTCATTATTTGTCCAAAATTCGTCGTATCAACTGAGTTTGTATGATCTGAACTGTGAGATTCTGTTCAGTGAGACAACATGCAGGTTAAATTGGGGGTCGAGACTCAAAAAGGTTGAGAACTGCTGCTGTAGACAAAATGAAAGTGACAGTAGCTGGTTGTGAATACCTCCAGACACCAACACGCCATCAGAGTTGACAGCCAGCGTGTTGATGATGGCGTTGTGGCCCGACAGGTTCTGGATGAAGTTGCCGTCTGGGAACATCCACTGCTTGATGTTATCGGCAGAACCAGACGCAAAAGTGTATCTGAAGAACACAGAAACAAGACAACATGTTGAGCATATTTGTTTCTTGACGGTATAACTAGGGATGGGTACCTTTCACATTTGAACCGATACGGTACCGATACACGGTACCTGGGAATCAGTATCGGTACTCAACGGTACCAATTTTCAGTACTTTTGAGTTTATGTGGTAATAAATGTTAATTTGTTTAATAATAAAATCTCAATTTTTCAATTCAACGTATTGAAGAGGAGCGCTCTCAGGTTGCAAGTGCACGGAAAAAAAAGAAAAGAAAAAAGTTGCAAGTGCACGTGTGATTTGTTGTGATGACGTCGTAGCTGTGCAGCGGCTAGCTGCTAGCTGTTAATGACTGGTCTACAGAAGAATGGAGAGAGCAAACGGAGTAAGGAAGGTCCAATCTGGAGGCAGACGAAGGCCAAACCCGGGTAGAGACATTGGAGAGATAGCAGCTGGCGGCTAGCAGGCCGAGAGCCGGCTGTTCGTCTCTGCGCCGGGGCGGAAGAGGGCAGCAGCTAGTGGCCGCGGTGAGCAGACAGGACCAGACGAGGAGGTAAATAAAAAATAAAAAATAGTGCGATTGTCAGCACGCTTGTTAATCAAAGACGTCAAATGAAAACAGGTTGAAATCAATGATCAGTTTAACGTTAACGCTGTTTAGGTACCGAAACATGGTACCGTTTGATTTTACTTGAATCGGTACTCGGTAGTACCGACGGAATTCGGTCGGTACCTATAAAAGTACCGAATTCGGTACCCATCCCTAGATATAAGTGATCTATTATAATCTTTACTGTTCCCAATAACTCAAAAAGGGCTTCCACTAATGATTATTTATTCACTGGTATTATATAAACAAGACAACATTATATCCAGCCAGAACAGGGGAAAGATCATAAGAGAAAGTGGGAGCTTGGGGGTTAGTAAATCTGCTAATGTTGTGAAGAAGCCCTGATGGGGGGGTGAATTTGTTTGGATATTGACTTCAAATATCAACACATTTAATATGAAAACTGAGAGAAGCCACAGCTCCTAGAACATGGAAACACGCTAATGTAAGCAAATCTATGTGAAAAATTACCTACAATTGTTTTTCAAATTGTCGGCTGCTGTCGACTAAAATAGACTTCGTTCTAAAATCGTTTCAGGAAAACTCTGCCATCATTATAGAGTATATACAGTATAGTATAGAGTTATGACACTTACTGTCTGGGATGCAGCGCCAGAGTTCGGACAGACTTCTTGTGGTTTGTCAGAGTTGCTCTGGTTTTTCCAGCAATCAAATCCCACAGCCTGATGGTGGAGTCGTGGCTGCCTGCAGGAAGTTAATCAGTTTAGTTAAAGGCCGACCAATCACCTACAGCTTTAATTTACTATCATTATTATAATTAGTTATATACGTCATCATCAGAAATTCATTCTCAACCCTCTCCTCTCCATCTCTCTCTGTTATGTAGTTTTATTAGGTTTCTATTTGTTGTGTACATACATCTACAGTGGCTTGCTAAAGTATTCATACCCCTGGAACTTGTTCGGGTGCATGGCATCATGAAAAAAGAAAATGATGTTGACATTTTGAGGGATAATATGCAGAAGTCTGCTCGTAGTCCATCCTTAGGTCGCCACTGGGTCTTCCAACAAGACAATGACCCAAAACACACCTCAAAATTGGTTCAACAGTTTCTTAAGGATACCAAAACCAAGGTCCTGGACCTGGTTCTCAAAGTGAATGTCTATGCTCGGAAACCACTCAATTTGGACCAGCTGGAACAATTTGCAATGGAAGAATGGGCCAAAATCCCTCAGGAGACCTGTGCCAACCTGGTAAAGAACTATTGTAAGAGGCTGTTGTCAGTTGTGGCTCAGAAAGGGTACACTATTGACTATTGATGGCCAGGGGGCTAATGATTTTGAACGCCACATTTTTGCCTTTTTTTGTTTCAACTCATTGTATCAATAAAAAATCCTTATCAAACTTAGTGAACATTTTCTCTGTAGTGTATTGTTTTCCAAAATACCAAACACATGTTGTTAATGGTCATTTCCATGGAGAAATCAAGAGTTTTGTTCAATTTCATGAGGGGGGTTAATAATTTTGACCTTGACTGTAGATGTAGAGCGCTTGTGAACGGCAGACTTCAGATTTGAAACTAATAAAAACTAAACTAAAACTAAGCATTTTCCAAAAAACAAAAACGAATTAAAACTAGCAAACTCACTCTAAAAACTAACTAAAACTAACTGAATTTGAAAACAAAAATTGACAACGAAATTAAAACTAAACTAATGAAAAATCCCAAACTATTATAAACTTGGTTCCCCACATGGCTTCTGGCAAATTGCAAACGGGACTTCTTATGGTTTTCTTTTAACAATGGCTTTCTTCTTGTCTGTGGATCAGTAACGCTTTATATTAAGGTCCTTGTAATAACCATTAATTAACAAGTAATAAGGCCCTTGTAAGTCCTTACAAGATGCTTATTAACATTATTGTGTGTTTATAAGCTTATATAAGTGTTAATAATGGCATTACAAACACCCATGACCCACCCATTATGTCTTTGCCATGCCTTTATTAATCTTATTTTGTTTGCTTATTGATATTAAAATATACTTTATTGCTCATCTATTATAAGTTAACTATATATTTTTGCAACTACCGGATCTAAAGCGAGAACAATGCCTTATTACTTGTTAATTAATGGTTATTAAGCGTTACACAAATATATTTATTTTTGTGGTCGTAACGTGACAAAACGTGGAAAGTTCAAGGGGTATGAATACTTTTGCAAGCTGTATGACACATCTGTCGGCCATCTTGTTTTTACCTGTGATGACTTGTGGTTCTGCAGCCTGACACCTGACGGTGGCCACCGTGTTGGTGTGGCCGGTCAGTGTGTGCACGTTAGCTTTAGTCCTGATGTCCCAAACCTGCACGGAGAGAGAGGAAACACATCCAGTTGGTTAAATGAATGAATACTGCAGAAACATAATGTTCATAACATATTCAACTCCAGTCCCCTGATGGAAGTTTGGTCTCTGTGGTGAAAGAAAAAGGATGAAGGAATGTGTGATGTGTGCGGTGTTCGGGACCTTGGTTTGGTGTTTTGCGAGGCGTCAGAGCCCTTTCACTGTGGACGGGCTTTGTGTGAAGAGGTTCTGGGAGGTTAGAATAAGACCTAGACCTTGAAGATGTTTCAGAGTCTGAACAAAGTGTTACACAACTCTGTTTGGCCTCCTCCAAGGTGGAGTGATTGTACCTCACTCGGTATGACGTGGGATATGTTGCATAAGGCTGAGAAACTTCTTTTCTACTTTAAGTTTTTAGTAAGACTGTCGATTCTCTGAAAAGACTTGTCTGTGTTGAAATAAACTCACATATTCAAGTAATAAGAACAACTGGGGCTTACTGAGTCAATATTTTATTCATCTAAGTCAGGGGTGGGCAATTCATTTTTACCAAGGGGCCACATGACCAATACCACGAAGGTTGCGGGGGCCGGACCAAAACTCTGAACTAAATTCTGCTCAATATTAGTTTAATCTCTTTATAAAATATAGTAAATTATCTGGTTTTGAGCTGCTACTGATAAGAATACATGTTATGATAAGACTGTTAATGTGGAGTAAATCAAATATAACATTAAAAAGTAGTAAATACTCCAATCACTATATCACTTTAACATTTATTTTAAACTCAACTGTAAATGGCATTTAGCAGGGTTCCTATTGGTATTTTTGTATTATATAGCTTGTTTTTCCAAGTTTGTACATTTTCAAGGTGTTTAACAATGTTGTGATGCTTTTATTTTGAAAAGGTGCCATCCAATGTGAAACTGGTGCTTTAATTTTGAAAGGTAGTGACAGGAAATAACAGGTAGAACGGTTAAATGAAAAACGAACGGTAAATAATAACGAGTGCGTAGTAATTCATATAAAGTTGATATAAAGTATCAAAAGGCTTCTATAGTGGCTGACTGACAGGACACAAGGTTTGTTAGAGTTTATTTTATTCTGTCGTATATATTAGTGGATATATTTGTTGTCTTAACTATAGTAAAAGTGCTTATTTCTCAAGTGCTAATGCTAATGTTTGTTATTGTTTTCCCACCTCGTAGCTCTTATAGTGGATTCACAAGGTGACCAAGGAATTTATTAACTTATTAATTGTTAATTTATTAACTTTATGCAAAAAGCAATAGGTGTTTTTGACAAGGTACCTCTGTAACTCGTGTAACTTATACGTAAATCACCTTCAAAATAAAAGCACTGCGGTTGTATTGATCTCTAATTTTTGGGTAACCTCATGTGGGCCGGACAAGGACAGCCAACGGGCCGGATGTGGACTTGTAGCTTGTTTTTCCGGATAACTTCCGATGATTAAAATTATTCTTACGGTGACAACATAAAGCTAAAAAATGACCAGTGTATCGTAAAAATGTGGCTTAAAACTGGATAAGAAGTACATTTCTGAAAGCTTCTGAAAGCCAACCACAACACTGATGCATGCACAAAGGGGAGGAGATGAAATTACAGATTTTTCTCGGATAATTTAAGTAGACAACTCAACAAATATACAACACAGGTGTAATCGTTAATTATCAAACCGTTGTTCCATTGTTCAGTCAGTGTGAGGACATATAAAGTGACAGATTCAGACACCTGATAGCCAGAAGTTACAAAAAAAAAAAAAGTTAAAAAAAACAAGACAAAGAACTGAACACAAACCACAAATTAAATCACAGCCAGGAGCAGACCAGGCAGGATGTTGAGCAAATATTCAGAAACCGGAATTCAAATTTGTTTTGAGGACCCTGTTGCCCGAATATCGAATTACCGAAGCTTCTAAAACTGCGGATTTCAAATCCATGTCGCTTTTGTTAACAAGCTTCGGTTCACTTGTAACAGAGAAACATGAATAAAATGAGACTGATGAAAGAGAGAAGTCTTTAAAGTGAAATAATTTCAACATTATCACTCATTCATTAAACATGGAACAAGCAAAGTAGGAGCTCACCCTCGCCGTGGCGTCTCTGCTGCACGTCACCAGCACGTCAATAGTCGGATGGAGGTCGATGTCGTACACAGCACTCAGGTGACCGTGATAGTGCCTGATGACCTAATACACAGAGTGACATTGACAGAAAAAAATAGAAATACTATAAATCAACTGAAATGTATTTTTATGGCCTTTAACCCATTAAGACCAACATCCATCTTGAAAAACACCCTCTCAAACCTGCTATAGTATTGTTTTTAAAACAACCTCCCTGAAAAACAGAAATGTTGTTTCCTAAATAATTTATTTCTCAGCCTCTGTAGCAGATTGAAATATGAAATAAAAACAATTTGAAAGCTTCAACTCTTTGACTTTAGCTGTGAACCATTGCCTTTGCCCTAAAGTGCATTAACATTTTTCTGAAACATCAACAGACAACAAGTATTAAAAAGAAATAGAAAAAAAGTGACAGCCATATTATTTAGTACGTTGTTTTTTTTTTTTTTTTTTTTTTTTTTAAATTGCACTCAGTAGTAGTGCAATAACCATATCACAGTTTGTTCACAGCTAGGGATGGGTACCTTTCACATTTGAACCGATACGGTTAATTTTCGGTACTTTTGCATTTGTTTATGTGGTAATAAATGTTAATTTGTTTAATAATAAAATCTAATTTTTTCAATTCAACATATTTCTCAAAATACAAACTTTAAAAAATACATCAAAACAATATAAAATCTAGGATGAGCAGTGCTTTATTGTTGAGTGAACGTGCATTTTGTAACATGAAGGTTGCAGTGTTATCAAAGAATGCAGAGGAGCTCTCAGGTGGCAAAGCACGGAGGAGAAAAAAAAAAAAAGTTGCAAGTGCACGTGTGATTTGTTGTGATGACGTCGTAGCTGTGGGCGGAGCACCGGTCAGACAGTATTGTGGGCGTGGCATGGTTGGAATAAACAAAGTTGAGTCGGGCTGCTCTGTGCACATATCGAGGATGACGCAGGAGTCCGAGGGATTTAATTTCAGCGAGGCAGTTTGGAATAAAGTGGCAGGTAATATTCCTGAGTTGAAGTGGGTTTGAAGGAGTTGGAGTATTAGCGGAGGACCAGAGATGCAGCAGCTAGCTGCTAGCTGCTAATGACTGGTCTACAGAAGAATGGAGAGAGCAAACTGAGTAAGGAACAAGGTTATAATAGTTTTGCATTTTTCATTAGTTTTAGTTTTAATTTCGTTGTCAATTTTTGTTTTCAAATTCAGTTAGTTTTAATTAGTTTTTAGAGTTTGCTAGTTTTGATTAGTTTTATTTTTTGGAAAATGCTTAGTTTTAGTTTAGTTTTTATTAGTTTTAGTGTTAGTTTTAGTTTTTTGTAATGGGGTATTTTTTGGGTGCCAGATTCAATAAGGTCACAATAAATGTTTCCTTTATTTCCTTTGTCTTATCCATCTCAGCCCCAATAAATTTACTAAGTCATAAAACCAGATTTCATATCAACCAAAAAGGTTTATGTATGAAAAAAGTTGTCAAAGACGAAAACTAAGGACATTTTCACTCTAATTTTAGTTAGTTTTAGTTAGTTTTGTAACCACACAATACAGTTTCAGTTAGTTTTCGTTTTTTAAAAAAACTCCCGTTTTTATTTTTATTTCAGTTAACGGAAATGTTTTTTCAATTCTAGTTTTCGTTATTTTGTTAGTTTTCGTTAACTATAATAACCTTGGTAAGGAAGGTCCAATCTGGAGGCAGACGAAGACGGGCATTTGGTCTGAAAGCTAGAATCACTTGAATGTTTCCCCCCCGGTCTTAAAGGTATATACACGCAAACATTGCATCTGATCTAAATGGATGAGAGCTTCAGTGACTCCATCATCGTACCTTGTTGTACTCCAGATCCCAACACTTGACCTGCTTGTCTTCTCCACAGGAGAACAGGTAGGGGCTCCGGTTGCTGACCGCCACACCACGCACCGTACTGATGTGTCCCGTCAGAGAGAGCTTCAGCTTCCCGCTGGCCAGGTCCCAAATCTGACAACAACAAAGAGCCTTCGAGTCAAACTATGAACATTACAGAACATGGCTGCAGTTCATCATCATAAAAGCTGCAGCTGTAGATACTGAGAAGGTGCTTTTGATAAAGAAAATGAATAATACGTGGCTGTGTAGAATAATGCTGCTACAACCATTCAGGACCAATAGGACAGGTGATTCAGAGAGATAACTTCTGGATAAACGTGTTATTATTTCTGACATTTCACACACAAAATTATTAATCAAAGCAGAAACTGACAGGGAAAATGGTTGCCATGTTCAGCTTTACTCACCTTTATGGTTCTGTCAGCAGAGCCTGTGACGAACCACTGGTTCCCCGGCTCCACAGCGATGGATCTCACCCAGCCCAGGTGACCACTGATGACCTAGAAGATAAAACATGCTCCTGTTAAAAACAACAAGGAGGACACATTTCACTCTGGCATCAACTTTATCTACATGTTAGGGGTGCACCGATCGATCGGCCGATTCTTTTAGGTCAAGCCGATCTTATCTACCTCGATAATAACCCCCCACTGGCGAAGCAGTGCTCCCAACTTTGTTGCTAAATTTAGCAACTTTTCAGACCCCCTTAGCGACTATTATTCAAGAAAGCGACTAGAGACAAATCCAGCGACTCCTTCTTACTCTTCTTAACGAGCCGCTCGTTAAGAAGAGCCGCCGTTAGCGGCAGTTAGCTACAGTTAGCTCTGTAGCAGTACAGTGTGTATGTGCTGCTGCTGCAGGTGTTCACTTAGCGATCTGTTTGTTTACAACAAGCACCAGACACTCTGGTTCTTCTTCTACAGTTTGGTTCTTCTTCTACAGTTTGTTTCTTCTTCTACAGTTTGTTTCTTCTTCTACAGTTTGGCATCTATCCCCCCACACTGTATCATCAAATGCTACGCTGCCCCAGTGTGGAAGGCACCAGTAATACAACTTTTTTCCTTCCAGATATGATGAACTATTTTATTTTTTATGATTTAATGACTATAAGAATATTCTAAAATCGATGCCCTCCCTAGTTGTATGTATGTTGCACTATAACGAAACCAAAAACTCAGGACACTTTATATATGGTTGCAGTTCTTTTGTTAGTTTGTCCTGTAAATTATTGCTATTTATTTTAAGTTCAGTATTTTATTAACTACCTCAGACATTGTGATTTCCTTTATTTGTTAAAGAAAAAATACTGCTGTGTTATTGTTTTCAATAAAATAAGATTCAGACATTGAAGGTTCAGTTAGTTCAGAGTTATAAAAAAATCGGTATCGGCCAAAATCAGAATCGGCAGGTCAGGCTTTTTAAAAAATCGGTGATCGGCCAGAAAATTGCAATCGCTGCACCACTTCTACATATAAAAGGAAAATACAGTTTTTCTAGTTACCCGAAACAGTTTCCATGGAGGATGCCACGAGGGTTTCGGCATGGTTGGCGCTTTCCTCGCAAGAGCAGAATTTCTGGTTCCGCCTCCCTCCAACAGAGACTGAAAATAAAAACATAAATTCACCATCAGCTGCACTTCTCTCAGGGACTTTACAGGAACAAGATATTGCATCAATCCGTCCCAACGTACCACAGCGGTGGAGTGAGGGTGAGATCTCTCTGCTGCTCCTGCGTGTCGATGGATGTCTCCAACACTGGCTGCGGTACGGCTGGCGTCCAACCTGGAATACAACAACACATGAATATTGTTTAGAAATATGAATTAGACACACTAAAAGTTCAGTCCAAAAGTTTGGACACACCTACTCAGTCAATCAATCAAACTTTATTTATATAGCGCTTTTCATACTTATAAATGCAACTCAAAGTGCTTTACAAAAGTCAATGGTTTTTATTTATTTTTTAATATATTCAACAACGCAGATTAATATTTAAAAAAAATCTGAACTATGATGGAACACATACGGAATTATGTAGTCAATAAAAACGATTTATATTTTTGGATTATTAAAAGTAGCCACTTTTTGCTTTTATGGTCTCAAATATTTGATTTGATTTTGATTGATTGAGAATTTATTTGAGCACAAAATAAAAGATGAACATTTAAAAAACAAACGAACAACAATAAACACAAGACAACAACACAAAATGAAACAACAACAAGACTCAACACTTATTTGTGTTCAAAAGGAGTGGGAAGAAGCCAAAGCTTATTAAATCCCACCCCTTCTCTCTATGTTAATACATTAAGAAGGCAAGAAATTCCACAAATTAATTCTTGACAAGGTGCAACTATTTATTAAAAACCATCCAGGTAAACAGCTCATGAATCTGACCGGAATGAATAACAGAAGTGTGCAAAGCTGTCATCAAAGCAAAAGGTGGTTAGAAGAATCTAAAATATAAAACATATTCTGGTTTATTTAACACTTTCTTTTTTTTACTACATAATTACGTATGTTTTCTTTCATAGTTTTGATGTCTTCAGTTTTAAATGTTGAAAATAATAAAGAATTAATAAAAACCATTGAATGAGAAGGTGTGTCCAAACTTTTGATTGGTAGTGTATGTCAACAATTCTTAAAATATTCTTCATATTTTTAAGCCAAATCAACACTAACAGCTTCCTCAACTGACAGTGTGGAGTAAAAACAGCTCACCTGGCTTGTGATGGAGGCAACGCCAGCGCCATGGCGTGGAGTCCTCCCTCGCTTGGGTTCCTGTGCATCTTTGTGTCAGCAGTCAAAGCAACTCCTATTGAATGAAAAATATGAGTATAAAACACTAGAATATGCAGAACACATGCACGCAGCTGGGCTTATTTAACAGAGCAGTATTCACCAGGTCCAGATGGATAAGCATGAGTCCCCGTCAGCAGGTATTCTGGGTCATCCCCTGGAATATGTCGGGAAAAACACACTTTAGATGAAAATTATCTTAAAATCAATCTACATGAATAACGAAATCTTTGTTAATAAGGGCTGCAACAACGAATGGATAAAATCGCTAAAATTCCATTATTAAAAGTGTTGACAACAAATTCCTTCATCGATTTGTTGTGTCGCACTTATAAAAAAAAAAAAGTTGAGTTGAGCACGGAGCAGAGCGGAGCAAAAACCAAAAAAGGAAAGAACATCGGAGAGACGGAAAAGAGGGAAGAGCAGACGGAGTAACGTTGCTCTGAGACATGTCGGAGCCAGTAAATCATCCAGGTTTGTGTTCTGTTTTAAAGTGAGGAAGGTAACGTCTCTCCAGCAGCTCTAATGCTGCTGCTGTTTACTTGTTATCCAGCTTGACAAGCATGACAAGCTAGCGTTCAGACTTTATTTGTATAACGCTTTTCATACAAGAGAGATGCAACACAAAGAGCTTTACATAAAAAAGAAAGGAGAAAATAATGATAATAAAAAGATAACAAAACATAGAAACAAACACCCTCCGCCCCACCCATCCTATTAAAAACAAAGAAATAAATTACATAAAGGATAAAGTAAGATAAAAATAAAATAAGATAAAAAGATATATATAATAAATAAAATAAAATAAAATAAAAATTAATAAAAAAAAGCGTTAGCTGGTTAATAACAGTAGTAAAGCAGGGCTGGGATAGTTTGCAAGACTAAAGACACGTTTTTATTCACTCGCCTTTTTTGGCCCATTAATTTTTCAATCTGTTGCATTTTATACAGTCTATGATCTGTTGTCATGTATATATTCTGTGCTGTGTCCCATATTGGTTAGTGTTGACAAATATATTTGTGTGTGTTTTACTTTTTAATTTTATTCAAGTTTTTTTTATAGACATTGGTCATCTTAAGCTGTTAAATGTGATGTATAAATGAACTTAACTTGCACAGTTAAAGTTTTTTGCACATTTTGCATCAGTTCTGTATTTGGAATAAAGGGTTGGACATGAATGCTTCTTTTTTGTATTTTAAAAAAAATCAAATTTATCGATTAATTGAAAAAATAATCAACAGATTAATCGATTATTAAAATTATTGTAGTTGCAGCCCTATTGTTAATAATTGAGGCATGGAAAAAAATGTCAGCATCAATGTTTTTACCCATAATAAAGTGTTTAAAGCTCAAAGCGAGGGTAAAATGTTTCATCCTCACCTGGTGTGTAGCCCGGGTGTCCCAGCATGCCAGGAATATGTGACACTCTGTCCTTCCCTTCCTTCAGGACAGGCATGTGTAAAACTGCATTGTAATCCGCTTTCATTTTCACACCCATCTTTATCTTGTGGCTGCAAATACAGGAGGAAATATTGCAATCTGAATCTGAACATAGTCCACTTTATTGCATTTATAAAGGACAACACACATTCATCAATATCTCAGTAAAAGCAACAGTGTTAGCCAGCTGGTTAACTTTCAACTGCAAGCCATTGGTGAGATGGTTTGATAGCTTGGTGAGGGTTAAATCTGCAAACAGCAAAACACCATAAAGACAAAATAAGCATTGTCAAGACCGTGCACAAGCCATAAATAGCAACAAAAAAGTAGTTCAACATTAGCACGCTATAGTCCAGTACAGTCAATTTAGCAAAGGAGCAAGCCTGTTTAATTCTATTCTAGTTTATTATGATTATCTATGGCCAGTAAATGTGTAAAAAAAACCATAAGAAAATATTTGAGAAAAAAGTTTACAAGATTAAAGTGTCAAATCTACGACAAAAAAATGTGCAGATTTATGAGATTTAAAGTGGTGAATCTTGGAGAAAAAAGTTGTTTTCCCCACTTTTTTCTTGTAAATCTGCAACTTTTTTAGCATAGATTTTCCACTTTAATCTAGTAAATTTGCAACTTTTTTCTCAAATTATTACCTGAAGTTACCAAATATAGTTATTTGCCCGATAAAAGGTTAAGCAAGATAAGATATAACACTTTATTTTGAAGGTGTCTACACAAGCCTGCCAGAAATATGACATGACAAGTACCATGAGCATTAATGTTACTTCAAAGTGTCATTAATGTTCATGACACATCCCATGTCATGTTTATGACACGCTCATGTCACTCTTATGTAGACACCTTATAGTAAAGTGTTACCAATATTAGTGTCAACAACAAAACACTGATAAACTAAACTGATAACTGAACAATCTCCCTCTAGCTCTTCTTTGCTGGGTTCTTATCTGATGAATATGAATGTGGCAAATTGTCAAAGAAGTGATGATCTTAAAGGGGTAAAATCACATGATCTGATCAACTGAGGATGTAGGCGATTTTACCATAGGTGGCTATGAGGAGATGAGGAGATGATTTAGGCAAAAACAAACAAAAAAAACAAAACAATTTTGACAAAAAATGACTTAGGCTTTTATTTTAACAGTGTGACGATGTGTATTAATTACCTTTCGTCATCCAGTGCGATGGACTTGGCATGGTCGGACACAAACATATCATGCGTCCTTTTGAGGGATCTGAAGACCAAAGTGTGGACTGAGTGCTTCTGGACATCCTGGAGCAGAAAATACTTACATTAGTGAAAGATATATTCAAGCAGTAGACAAACGGCAACATTTATGAATGATTCTACCCCTGAATGTAAGTTTCACAGGGAAGAAATCGTGTCGTAAACGTAACGCGAGCCAGCAATTAGCCGGGCCCGACGCGGTATCCGTGAGGTAGTTTCTGAGCGGGAGCGAAAGAAAAAAAAGCCACAGAAAGAGTTTAAACCTCGGCTTACCTCGGCCATGGTGGTGGTAGCAGCACGGATGAAACACCACGGATGAAGACACTACTTTTTTTAAAGGATTGCTGTCCGGCGGCACTCAAAAATACCTATTACAATCCTGGAAACATGAGCATCAATGAGCTCTACAAGCGACGACCGAACGACCCGGAAGTAAACAACACAAACAGAGAGACCGGAGTCTGTCAGCGCCACCTATCGGCCAGGAGGTATTAAAATAAAATAAAATAAAATAAAATTAAATTAAATTAAATTAAATTAAATTAAATTAAATTAAATTAAATTAAATTAAATTAAATTAAATTAAATTAAATTAAATTAAATTAAATTAAATTAAATTAAAATTAAATAAAGTAAAATACAATAACATAGAAATGAAATAAAATAATAAAATAAAAATAGAATGAAATTAAATTAAATGCATAATATAAATTAATAATGAACTTTAAAACAGGGATATTTATTCATTCATTCATTCATTCATTCATTATCTATTGATAATGTTGTGTTTTGTTTTAAGTATTTTTTCTATATTGATATAAATATCAATATTTTGAACTGTGCAACTGGAGGAGGACTACTCCAAACAAAATTTCGTTGTCTTGTACAATGACAATAAAGTTCAATTCTATTCTAACGCAGGGGGCTGGAGCCGATCCCAGCTGACAATAACAGGGATTCAATGCTATAATTAATCAAAAACCCAATAAATAATTACAAAACAGTAATAACAATAACAATAATAATAACAGTAATAATAACATTAATAATAGTAGTAATAATAATAATAATAATAATAACAATAATAATAATAATGATAAAGTTGATATTATTAAAATCAGTACTCATGTTCGCAGCATGCACATATACATCAATAAACACTGCAGCAGCATTCAAAGCTCTCCATTATCTTCTGCCTTGCTCTTTTATTTTCAACATCAATGGTGGAGATTTTACTTTTTTGGAGGAATACTCAGCATTTGACCTCAAGTGCACTCTCTACCAATCATGAGCCAATGCAGTTCTGAAAACACAACAAAAACAAACCCCTCCCCCTTGTTTTGCACATGATAATGTATTCCAGACATTTTAATTTTCACTAATTATTGTCAATATATTTATAAAATGAATGTAACCTTCAGCAAGCACAGACCAGACCACAGAAGTTTGGCTCTTCTGTCTTGTGTACCAGGCCATGTTTGCCTAACAGAGTACACTGATTAATGGTTATCCAAACCTTCAACGCCAAAACAATGTAACAAAACCTAGTTTGTACAAAGTGTGTGGGTGGTCACGCTGTGACATTGCAGGACTAACAAACCAAACTATAACCATTAACCATAAACAATCTTTTTAAGGAAGAAATATTCATGCAAGTTTCATTGTAGTTACTGTGAAAGTCTCAAAAACACCTGATAACTTAAGCTTTAAGGACCATATCCTCTATATTAGATTATATGAAAGCATTTGTTATTTGGCACAACCATCCACAATGAGGCAGATGGAGTTTGGACTCCACTGGTCGTTGTTGAGGTGAGTGGGATGATTCATGGGGCCAAGTACTACAAGTACACAAGGTAAATCAGATAAGTTGTCCAAAATGTGGGTCAAAAATAAACAAGGCAACTGTGACTCTGCCAAAATAACTTGGTCACAAAGTGGTTTTGGTGTCCTTATTGATACTGAAAATGTGACTATGTGGTTCCAGCAGGTATTCTCAGAAACTATTAATCCAGTTAAAACTGTTTTCCTATTCTGTTATTCCTCAGAAAAGTTAATTTATTGCGGATAGCCCATCAAGGCAGAGTTATAAAGAATAACCTTGAGGTTTGAGGGAAATTTAAAAAGCTTATTAAGATGAAGCTTCAACAACAAACAACCATCAAGAGGCAAAGGAAGGTCTCTATGAAGAGCACTTTCAATAATTTAATTAAAAAACTTCTTAAATTTTTACTGGAATGTTTTCGAGTGCCTGTTAGAAGCACTTTGAGCATCACTGCCTGGGCCAATATTTTTTTACTTTTTACATTTTAATGGGAGAATAGTTTATAGATGGATTATGTTTAGTTGTTTATAAAGCAAATTGATTTTGACTTCTTTGAAATCTGACATCTAATTTCCTTAAAAGGTCCACTATGCAGCCAGATCACTTATTAATCAATGAGGAGTTCATTTCAATATAAAAGCAAATATGCTGCTGTTTTCTCATGCTTTTATGTGTAGCTTAGGTCACCTTTGGGGACACATTTCAGACGAAGGACCAGTTAATTGGGGATGGCATATGCACTTTGGGCCAAAAAACATTGTGTCCACCATGGATCTCCACCCTACTCTTTTATGTGCAATGGTCTTTGTTTCGTGCCAGGAGGTCCCGATCTCACTAAGCTCTGTGGATCGCCTCCAGTTGGTTTAGGGCCTTCCTCCTTCTTTTCCAAATGTGTGACCGATCCATCTCCACTTTCTTCAGCCCCTTTCAGACTGCTGTTTCAAGCCCTGAAATTTACGTCTCTGTGAAGTTTCGCCTGCAATCTGAACGTCCCAGAGGCGTGATGAGGGGACCAAGGTTATAATAGTTTTGGATTTTTCATTAGTTTTAGTTTTAATTTTGTTGTGAATTTTTGTTTTCAAATTCAGTTAGTTTTAGTTAGTTTTTAGAGTGAGTTTTTCTAGTTTTAGTTTAGTTTTTAGTTTTTGAAAATGCTTAGTTTTACTTTAGTTTTTATTAGTTTTAGTGTTAGTTTTAGTTTTTTTTGTAATGGGCTATATGTTGGGTGCCAGATTCAAAGAGGTCATAATAAATTTTGCCTTTCTTTCCTTTGGTTTATCCATCTCAGCCCCAATAAGGTTATTAACTCTTACAGTTCTGGGTGTTTTGAATTTTGGTTCGAGTGTAGACATCCCAGTCTCAGTAAACATATTCACCATGTGTTGCATGTTGAAATAGAAACACTGAATTATGAATGAAAAAACGAAAACTAAGGACATTTTCACTATAATTTTAGTTAGTTTTAGTTAGTTTTGTAACCACGCAATACAGTTTCAGTTAGTTATCGTTTTTTTAAAAACTCTAGTTTTTATTTTTATTTCAGTTAACGAAAATCTTTTTTCAATTCTAGTTTTCGTTACTTTGTTAGTTTTCGCTAACTATAATAACCTTGGAGGGGACCAAGTGATCTTGGCTCCTTACAGCCTTCAGAGGTAGTAATGCATTATGTTAGACATAATGATAATGATTTTGGTTATTATCAAGAAAACCATGGAAAATGGCTACATATCAGCTCTAAAATTAAACTCTTATGAGCTATTTTCGTTGTTATCATTATATTTGTCCAAACACATGTACCTTTAATTGTACCAGGCATTAAAATGAACAAGAAATTGAAGAAGAAGGGTGGTCTAATGATTTTTTCCATGACTGTATAAAGAGGGATGGGCGTTTGGAAGAAACCTGCCAACTCGAGCATCTATGACGTTAACGATCAATTAATAGTTTTTATTTTGAAAGAATGAAAAGAGACTTCCTGTCGATCGTGAAACTAACTCACGTGTTTTAGTTCAGTGAGTACTGATAGGCAATCATAGATCAAACTAGAAAATTTCCTCTCGGGAAATTCTGAAAGGGCCACGGGGGCTACTGCCGGTGTGTGTACACTATGATGAGAATCTTCAGAGATTTTTAAACTATACCCTTTAACCTCAAAGTGTGTGTGTGTGTGTGTGTGTGTGTGTGTGTGTGTGTGTGTGTGAGTGAGTGTATTTGTGTGTGTGTAGCGAAAAAATCGCATAAAGTTACCTGTGTGTTTGTGTGTGTGTGTGTGAGTGAGTGTATTTGTGTGTATGTGTGTGTGTAGCGAAAATCGCATAAAGTTACCTGTGTGTGTGTGTGTGTGTGTGCGCGTGTGTGCTTGAAGCATATGTATGCATGTGTGATGAGTGTGCGCGTTTACGTTTAAGTGTGTGTGTGTGTGTGTGTGTGTGTGTGGGTATCTGTAACTGTAATCACATCAAAGATCAAAGGCAATCAGATCAAAGCAATCAACAGAATGAACTGGCACCTGTTCCAGTGACAGCAGAGGTGGACAGACTGCAATTTCTGTCCTCAAACAGAAAGCATTTTTGGCAAAAACCATAATACCTATCATTGATCCAACTTCACTTTGAGTGTCCTGAGTTCTTCCTGAACGTCTACATATGTTTTCATATTAGGCTTCATATGTTTTTTAAAGAAAAATGAAAAAATAGCTTTATTAGAGCGATCTAAAAAAACGTTTTTTTCAGAAATCTTCCTGCGTTTTTAATGTGGGAGGCTGTTGGTGCGTTTTGGTGGCGCATCTTTGCGTCCTATGCCCAAACTATAACTCTGACAGCTTTACCAGAGGATTGTGAATGAGAAGACACATTTTCCTATGTTTCTATGTATAAATTATTTCTGTAGAGTGGAATTTGCGGCCTGGAGCGCAGTTTTCAAATTTATTTTTTGACAATTTTTTCTCTCCCTCTACACTCTGGCGATGATGTCACACACTGTGACACGAACATTCCGTGCAATACACACCCATTATAATCTCAGAATTTCTCCAAAAATGATTATGGTCATTGAACAGGGATTGATAAAAAACTATATGACCTATCGAAACGTGGATTAATACACCGGTACACAAGACTTGTGTCTACTGTTTAAAGTTTAAATGGAGTCTCTAGGTGAAATTATGCCGGAGAAGTAGACGTTTAAATATCTCCAATTATTGTTCTTTTTCGCTCATTTTTTGTCGGCCGTCCCATTCATTAAAAACTACAGCTATTGCTGTATGGGACCAGTGCTCGGGGCGATTGCCCCGAGGCCCTAATTAAAATAAAAAAATACACAGATCGATTAACAATTCAACTTTATCGACCAAATCCTTAATGACCAATAATTGATCATCGATGAATTACTCCGATCCCTAGTAGTAACAGAGGCGTTAAATTTGCAAAAATGTCCGAGGTGGGATCAATGTGGCAAGAAGGAAAATGTGCAACATGTTATTTGTGCGACCAACACTTGGGTACTGACCCTCATGCCGTTGGTCTTTCCAGCATTGATAAAGAGGCCCATTTGTGTCCTGTATTCATGAAGTCTGTTGGTCTTTAACTGCATTTGTGTTCCCGAGATCAGTGTCAAGTCATGTGCAAAATCAAGGTCCTTTAACTGTCATGGTTAGACATTTCTCCAGAAAATCTGTCTGTGTAATTTCCCCCAAAGTGGTGTGCACTGCAAAAAAGCCAACTTGTGTTTTTTTGGCCTAAAACAGTGATTTAAGTTGGTAAAACTTGGAGATATAAATTATTGACATTTATAACATTAAGAACGTTTTTAGGAACATCTTATCTTTTTCCTTAAGAATTTTCTTACATTTAGAACACTTTTGTGAATCCGGCCCCTGGTGTACTGAAAATGTAAATGAGTGATTAGAAAGCTGAAGCCCCCTGCAGCTTATTTTGTACAGTTGTGATCCAAATGTGTCAGTTATGACATTTAACTCATCATTTGAATAGTTAACATTGTGTCACAGTGATGTTGAATATATATTAGACAACACAAGCAAATGAAGTGGACAGAATATTTGCATTAAGGATGATTAAAGTGGCAGATCTACAAGAAAAAAGTCGCAGATTTATGAGATTTAATGTGGCAAATCTGCGTGGCAAAAAGTCACAGATTTACCAGAAAGAAGTCGGAAAAAAAAGCAACTTTTTTCTTGCAGATTCACCACTTCAAATCTCATAAATCTGCAACTTTTTTCGCACAAATTTGCCACTTTAAATCTTGTAAATCTGCGACTTTTTTCGCGCAGATTTGCCACTTTAAATCTCTTAAATCTGCGATTTTTTTTCTTGTAGATTTGCCGCTTTAATCTAGTAAATTTGCAACTTTTTTCTCGACCCCATTTTGATATCCACTGAAGTTACCAAATATAGTTCTTCACCTGATAAAGGGTTAATGGCGATTTTCTAAAAGGTACAATAAGATTTTAGATAGATTTTTCTGCATATATATTAGACAACACAAGCAAATAAAGTAGACAGAATATTTGCATTAAGGATGGTTTTTATTTCAGGGTGGTTGTATTGTTTACAAACAGGTGTCACTCGGTGCATTTTGACAAAATATTGAAGGTTTTGCAGAGTTAGCTCAGACACATATTCTCTTCAAGCATTCTTGATAATTACTTTTTGTTTTTTTTCATTGTTTTACAAAAACAGCTGCTTGCCATCTGGACTTTACAAGCTTGTTTTCTAAGCTGGCAGCAACTTTGTCCAAACTAAAACGGGCTAGTGAAGTAATGACCATATGTGGTTAAGAAAAGACATTTATTTCAAAACAAGCTGAAGGGGAAAAGGGGAAAATGTGAGCATCAGTGTCCTGCTGCGTCGGATTAGCATCACACCAAGACACATCATAAAGTCAGAAATTTTCCATGAAGGCAAAATGTTATTTAATTTAAGGCAGTGTCAGTGCTGAACACCTTAACTGCAGCCACTAAACAGACCTCAAGCTCATTACTCTACTTTTTAGACCCCAAGTCCTCCAAACTCTTTCACCCCGGACTGCTGTCCGCCGGTTGCGAGGCGGGTGAGGGGAATGATCTTCATGGTGGTCTCCTTCAGGGAGTACCAGCGGGTGTGCCATGTGACCCAAATAATGCCGTTGTCGTAGCCGAATTCACCTGCATCCTTTTCTGTGTACTTGCCACCTGGACGAAGAGAAGACAGACAGTTTAGAGCTGATGTCACATGATTTGCTTCTGATATACAGTCATGGAAAACAAATGATTAGACCACCACTGTTTTCTTCAATTTCTTGTTCATTTTAATGCCTGGTACACCTACACTGCAAGAAAGCCAACTTGTATTTTTTGGCCTAAAACAGTGATTTAAGTTGGTAAAACCTGGAAATATAAATTATTGACATTTAGGGCAATAATGTAAGTTAGCACAACGAAGGAAGCCAGTTGTCTGCTCAAAAACAAGTTTGTGAGTTGTTGTTACTTATATCTTTAAGTTGGGGTTCAAAACAAGGGACAATAGTTCTGCTAACTCTTATTTCTTTGTTGTGAAATGCAGGAAAGCGATGAAATTCGGTCATTAGCGAAAGCTAGCGGCTAACTGATGCTAGCGGCTAACTGATGCTAGCGGCTAACTGATGCTAGCGGCGCTGCTTGTTACAGCTACAAGAGTAGCCATTAGCGTATCAATGCTAACTCAGAATTGTGGTCGCAATATTAGCTGACAAGTTATTACAATGTAAATTATAAGTTAGTGCAAAAAAAAAAAACAGAATTCAGAGTTAAGCAAACTCAAAAACAAAACTTAAAATATTTAGTTTAATTATTCAATTTAAAATTTTATCGAAGTTTGTTGCCTTGAAATTTTGAGTTCACCCAACTTTTCTTTTTTTGCAGTGTAAAGCTACATTTGTTTGGACAAATATAATGATAACAACAAAAATAGCTCATAAAGAGTTTAATTTAAGAGCTGATAATGAGCCATTTTCCATGGTTTTCTTGTTAATAATTTTGCTTATGTCTTCATAAATATGATTGATAGAAGCCAATACATTCTGCTTAAACATGAGCACGTTATGAAGAAGAGGATTTGGATCCATTTGAACTACTCCAGCATGTGTACAAATTCAAAACCTAGAAGAAAGAAAAAAAAAAACAGAAGAAGAAACTCTAACTGAGGGCCTGTTTAGTCTCAAGGCTTTAAAGACCAGACTGGTGGTTTGGTGTGTTTTAGCCTGCTGACTTCACATATTTTACTTTATTAACCCTTTATCAGGCGAAGAACCGTATTTGGTAACTTCAGCGGATATCCAAAATAAAAATATTTCGAGAAAAAAGTTGCAAATTTACTCGATTAAAGTGGCAGACCTACAAGAAAAAAGTTGCAGATTTAAGAGATTTAAAGTGGCAAATCTGTGCGAAAAAAGTCACCGATTTACCAGAAAGAAGTGGGAAAAAAGCAACTTTTTTCTCGCAGATTCACCACTTTAAATCTCATAAATCTGCAACTTTTTTTGCACAAATTTGCCACTTTAAATCTGGTAAATCTGCAACTTTTTTCGCACAAATTTGCCACTTTAAATCTCGTAAATCTGCGACTTTTTTCGCGCAGATTTGCCACTTTAATCTAGTAATCTAGTTTTTTCTCGACCCCATTTTGATATCCGCTGAAGTTACCAAATATAGTTCTTCGCCCGATAAAGGGTTAATGGCGATTTTCTAAAAGGTACAATAAGATTTTTCTGCTGTTCAAGCGGCCACTGGTTTCAAATGACTTGCTATGTTATATATCTAACCTATTTACTATATATATAATCCATGACAGTCTCCTTTATGTTTTTTGTCACGTCACATTATAGTGATATGGCCCTGATATCTAGGCATTTTCCATGGTTTTCTTAATAATAACCAAAATCATTATCAAGAAAACCATGGGAAATGGCTAGATATCAGCTCTTTAATTAAACTCTTATCAGCTATTTCAAATAACTTCTTAAAACCCACTTTTATAGACTTGCTTTTATGTAATGCTTTCTATCTTATCACTCCTTTTACTTCTTCACTTTTTACTTTTTTACTCGTTTTAGCTTTTTATTTTCTGTGTATCTGTGAATGTCTTGTGATTGTTTCTTGCTCTGTGTCTTATTGTTTTTCTTTTAATGTAATAATTGTTTTTAGCCTTATGGCATCATTCTCTGAGTAATTAACTGCTCTCTGTCCAAGCACTTTGTAAACTGCTGTTTTGAAAAGGTTCTATATAAATAAAGTTATTATTATTATAATTGTTATCAATATAAACATAAAAATGACCTTAGACAGCTCAGAAGATCATTCCAATAAACATATTTTTTTGAAACCCACCTGCCTAAGATCAGGTTTTGAACTAAACTAGTTAAAGTTGTGTTTTATTGACATGCTAGACGAGCACATCTTCAGAAACAAAAATCAGATGTTAAAAAAAGATGTTATCTTTCAAACGAAGCCTCAAACATGCATTTTAGCCTTACAGCTCTCCTGTCATAAGCTTTTTTCATTTGGATATACCAAACAGGCGAAAATTAAAGAAAAAAAGGGTAAAAACTTAGCCCAAAATGCATATATGAGGCTTAATTTGAAATGTAATATATATATTTTTAAACTAGTTCCAGAAAAACTTATTGTTATCAATACTACTTTATTTTTATTTATTTGTTTGTTTCATTTACTTTTTTATGTACTTATTTTTGCTTTATTTTCATCTTTTTTTTTTTTTTTTTTTTTTTTTTTTTACAGTTTTAACACGTTTTTCTTATATTTATTTGGTGAGAGGAAGAGAGGATGGGAGGGAGAATATGGAGAAAAAGTTTGCACTGTTGCATGCATTAATGTCTTGCTGTTTGATTTGCTGTAATTTGCAAACAAAAAAAAATAAAAAATACATATATTTCCAGAAAATTTGCGTGTTTAGCATGTGGATAAAACAAAACCTTTTGCACTGTTGCATGCATTAATGTCTTGCTGTTTGATTTGCTGTAATTTGCAAACAAAAAAATAAAAAATACATATATTTCCAGAAAATGTGTGTAGCATGTGGATAAAACAAAACCTGAACTACATCAAAATGGACTGTTTGGTCCAGTGTGCAGGTCGGTTTTAAGAGTTTTTTGTGATCTTACCCTGGTAGTATTTGCCGTTCAGATGTGCAGCGTGACACCTGTTCATCCACCAGCCGGAGCCGTCCTGCTGAGCACAGTTGCCGTCGTACTTGTCGTTGTCCTTGTCGTGGGTGCTGAACTGCATGCCGTTGTGAGACGTGTAGAACTTGTCGCTGGGATCATCACCGAAGTCGTAGCCATCGAAAGCATCTCCGGCGTCTCCTCCGAAGTAGTAGCCGTACGTCAGGCGGTACATGTCGACTTCCGGCCCCACTCTGAACATGGTGTAGTCAGCATACCTGCAGGGAGGAGGCGACAGAGAGGAGCGCACTGTTAATGTCAACTTTTCTGCTGAGTAGGGATTGTTTTGTATACAAGAGTCTCCATGGTCTAGTTCCACCGCCGCTCAATGAATTTATAAAGAAAAGGACTCTGGGAGGTGTTAGAGGAGACTGCACTGTAAAAAAAATTATTCTGTAGTCAGTTAATTTCACTTAATATATTTGATAAAATGTATTAAATATAAATGCATCCTTGATTTTGAGGCAGTTGTTTAAGTAACTTTAATATAAAAATGTTTGAGATAGAATCTACTTATTTTGATCACATTAAATATAATCTTTATGTTTATGTAATTCAAAATCAAGAGAATTTTGAATGCATCCAACACAATAGAATTAGTCAGTTTTTAATTGACAGGCACTTCCTGTTAATTTGTTATTAACTCAACTTGTAATGTAGTTAGATTTAGTTAATAATATTGTGTACAATCTGTTGCCTCAATTTCATTGAGTAGCTATTGTTTATCTTTTTTTTACAGTGTGTGAGATTCCCCACAGGTGCACTACACTGAAAAAAGAACCAACTTAATTGAATTGTTTCATTTGGTAACACCTAAATGAATTAAGTTCTTTCAAATTAATTTAATAAGTTAGATTAACACAATTGATTTTAAATTAATTTGAAAGAATTTAGGTGTTACCAAATGAAACAATTAAATTAAGTTGGTTCAACTATTTTCTTTTTTCAGTGTACGTTTGGGAGGAATGTGTTATCTGTTTTTTTTTGGTGGGGGGGGGGCATCTGGAACAGTCTTCCCTCCACAATAAGGGAATGTCCCACTTATTCTTCTTTGAAAGGAAATCTGAAACAATGGCTCAAATCCCATCAAAGGTGTGTCCACTAACTGGACTTGAGACGACTTGAACATGACTTTTTATTGCATAGTTATATCCTGTCTGGGTCTGCTATGTGTTGTGTTTTGTTGTGTGTTGTCTCCTCTATTTGTATCTTACCTATGTACTTGCTGTCTTTTATATTTGTATTTATTTTAAATTTTTTAGGGGCTACGGATGCAAACTAGCAGCCTTGCTATAATCCGGCATATTTACAAAGATGTTTATCAATGTTCATTAATGTGCACTGTCCCTATCCAAAAATAAAGTATTCATATTCATATTCGTAATTAATCGATGATTGATTAATGGTTGTTCAGAATTTGGTCGATCACGTAGAATATTTAGTAGATCTGTGTATAATTTTTTCTATGACTGCTCACAGAACTGAAACACGTCGAGTGTTCAATTCTGCGGCCGTACGTCAATAAGCCAATGAGCTGAGAATTAAGTTGGATAAAGCTAGTTTGTAGCTTTATCCAAGTTGCAATAACAATTATAAAACACAGATAAATACAAGGGTATTAATTTGAGCAAAACTAGCTTCCTGTATCAAATCTTGCTAGCATGAATTACTAGTTTAATTTATCCAAAACTTATTTAAACACAAAACACATTTAAATATGCAAGATTACTGTGAAAACTAACCTCATGTCTCTTCGGGGGCTAAAACATAAAACTCCTTGACATTATCTTATAATACAGTATCACCACACTTGAGTCAGTTAGGATCAAGTCTCTTTTCGTCCTTTCAAAATAAAAGTATCTGTTATAAAATCAGGCTTTTGCATAGTACTGTATATATATATATATATATATATATATATATATATATATATATATATATATATATATATCTTGTATTTTGCCCATGTATGCATGCATCGATTAATCGATTAATTGATTGTTAACGTTATAGATAATGAGTTGGCAGGTTTCTTCCAAACGCCCATCCCTACTGCTGAGTATTTATTTTACTTCTTCAACGTAAAGGGGCATCATCAGGGTCATGTTTGCCCTGTCAGCAGGTCCCTTTGCTCTCCTCTTACGTAATCTGTTATCGTGTGTGTGGGTGTGCGTTTGTGTATGTACTTCTTGGTGCCGTCCCAGTCAACCAGCTCTATCCTCAGCACGGTGGGGATGGTTGTTGTCGCTGTGGTCAGGAGGTGGATCTTCTCGTTACCGAGCCAGAACTCTGTGGTGTCGTCTGGGGAGAGATAACCGAAGCCGTTCTTGTACTGGTTCCAGTCCTTGTTGAAGTCCACACTGCCATCGCGTCTCTGTGGACGTGAAAAAGTAATCAGTGAACAGTCTTTGCCCTGAACGCCTCCAAAAAATAAAAACAATAAACATTCGGATCAATACTTTGGAACAATAGTGCAATATATTTATGTATTTATTTACTGGATGAGAAATATCTCCCGTTCTGCTTTTGATACTTTAAGTACATTTTGATGCTGATACTTTTGTTCTTTTACTTCAGTATGTTTCGAATGCAGGACTTTTACTTGTAGTGGATTAATTTCACAGCGTGGTTTGAGTACTTTTACTTCTGAATACTTTTTACACCACTGTGACCTGTTGAATAATAGTTTAATTGTGCAATAAAAACTTTCAAAATAAAAGAAAGTAATTGTGCACAAAAATTAGAAATGTCATTGTCATACACAAATAGTTGTTATTGTTGGTAAGTCTCATTGTTTCAATCAGTGTCTTTGTATCTTCCAAATATATTTATATTCGATTTTTTAAGGGTTTGAATGCTTAAATATCATCTTTGCCTTTTTTTAAAGTGCCCCTCTGATTAAATACTGGCCCCTGTTTGGCCCCCACAGTAAAACTGGTCTAGAACCGCCACTGCATGAAAATGCTTCCCATTTGCAGAAAAATACAATTATTGCAGTGGGCCGCACTTCACTACAGTTTGGTGTGTTTTTGGTGTTAATAAATGATTAAATAATGGAAAGTCCCCCTGCAGAAATCATCAGATCGATTGTTTTTTGACCAAGAAACTGTTGTTTCATGTCATGATGCCAGACGAATCTGCCAACTCAAAGGTCTGGACCCCTGTTATCAGTTGTTTGCATTCAGGTTCAGCAAATTAAAAGCTGTTTTTCTGAGTATTAAGTTCTACTAGGAATCATCCAAAGCAAGATGAAGACAGTAAAGAGTGAAGCGTACCCTCTGGATCACTGTGAAGCCACGTCCGAAGCTGTCGATCTCACAGTAGACCAGGAACTGCTCGGTGGCTTTGGCTGGTTTCACATAATAAAGACCGCTGGTGGTCGCGCCTTTGTTTGCAACGTCCTGGCAGTCTGATGAAAAAAGTAAAGAAGAGAAATGAAAGTTTAGCATTCAAATAAAAATTTGCATGTTAATTTCAGCTTTTTTTTCCTGTTGTTGGATTTATTTTGCATGGGATTATGTAACCTAACAGACAACATGTAGAATAAATGTGTTTGCTCTGCATTGATGCACCATATTGATTTTAGTCCCTAACTAAACACTGAACAAGGACGAATGTGGTTCAGATGAGGCATGATTGAGAAACCTCTTGTGAAATTTGGAATGGCAATTTAGGGCAATAATGTAAGTTAGCACACCAAAGGAAGCCAGTTGTCTGCTCAAAAACAAGTTGGTGTGTTGTTGTTACTTATATCTTTAAGTTGGGGTTCACAACAAGGGACAATAGTTCTGCTAACTCTTATTTCTTTGTTGTGAAATGCAGTAAAGCGGTGAAATTCGGTCATCAGGGAAAAAGCTAACCGCTAACTGATGCTAGCGGCTAACTGATGCTAGCGGCGCTGCTTGTTACAGCTACAAGAGTAGCCATTAGCATATCAATGCTAACCCAAAATTGCGGATGCAATATTAGCTGACAAGTTATTTCAATGTAAATTATAAGTTAGTGCAACAAAAATCAGAATTCAGAGATTCAGAGATTCAAATAAAATTTTGAATGTTAATTTCAGATTTTTTTTTCCTGTTGTTGGATTTATTTTGTATGGGATTATGTAACATGTAGAATAAATGTGTTTGCTCTGCATTGATGCACCATATTGATTTTAGTCCCTAACTAAACACTGAGGGACAAGGACGAATGTGGTTCAGATGAGGCATGATTGAGAAACCTCTTGTGAAATTTGGAATGACCTGAGGGTCAGAGGTTTTTTTTTTTTTTGTGTGTGTGTGTTTTTTTACCTGATCCTGTGAGGGGCTGGATCTCAACAGAGTCTTTGCAGGGCTCGCTGCACTTCTGCTGCAGCTGAAGGGAGAGTGTCTTCAAGTCGGCCATTCTCCTCTCGTTGGATGTGATTAAATTCTGAAGTTCGCTGGAACGAAGGGAGCAAAATATGAGTTGCAAGAGCTGAATCCTGAGTGATTCTTTCACAATGAGAAGCACAAAACAATGAAGATACACTACTGGTCAAAAGTTTTAGAACACACCAACTTTTCCAGAATTTAATTGAAAATTATGCAGTTTAATGTCTCAGTGTTCTCTGAAATTAATGCACATTTGCAACATTTAAAATTCTTGATTGAGCATGATAGTGTTTTGAAAGTAAAAAAAAGATTCAAAATCACATTTTATGTTGGACTAAAGGACTAAAAAAAGACACAAAATGACCAAAAAAAGACACAAAATGACAAAAAAGACACCAAAAGACACTAAATGACTAAAAAAAGACAAAATGACAAAAAAAGACACCAAAAGACACAAATTGACTAAAAAAAGACACAAAATTACCAAAAAAAGACACAAAATGACTTACAAAGACATCAAAAGAATTCAAAAATGGACAAAATAGCCCAAGACTCCATAGAGTTAAGTTGTTAACCCATTTCTTGTTCCCTGAAAAAGGCCTACTTGTATAATTCTGAAATGTACATTATTTTTCAGTTTTGGTTAATCTTACCTTTTTTTATTTACCTCTGGCAGTTCACCACTTACCTTTGTACCCTTTCAAGCTGTTCATTTGACTTGAACTGCTTGAATTTCAATAAAAAACTGGAAAAATTGGGGTGTTCTAAAACTTTTGACCGGTTGTGTATTTCACAAAATACACAAGACAATAATATAACATAATAATAATAATAATATAAATATAATAATGTGACAATGAAATTGTAGCAAAATGAACAAATAATGAATTTGGAAAAGGATGTGGAACATGATTAAATATGAGTGATTTTTTTTTAAATGTCAGTGAGTGGGCTCCTATGTCTACAGTGGGCGGCACCATGTGTGTTCAGTCCTGAGTGTGTGGGTGAGGCGAGGGTTGGCGTGCATTGACCTGAAAGCGTGGGCCGCTCGGAGGAGTTCAAGTAGGTCAAAGTATCAAAAGTAAAAGCATGAAGTGGCTTTTGTCAGATTGTTATTTTATATACTGTAATAAACATTATCAGATCATTTAACATGCAGCAAATAATTACACTAGCGCTCAAAATTTTGGGGTCACTTAGAAAATGTCTGTGTTGTTTTCCATTAAAAAACAAACGGTTTTATTCATGAAATGTGTTACGAAATGAATCAGAAATGTAGTAAAGACATTGAAAAGGGTAGAAATAATAATTTTAACCTGTACAAATCTCCAACTGCTCAGGTGTTTTGGTAATATAAATTGTTATAGTATATATATATATATATATATATAATTGTATGTGACTATATTGATTATTCATATTTATATGTATAGATATATATATATATCTATATACACACAATTGTTCATTATTTCATATATATATGCATTAATATAGCTTTTTACCATACTGACATGTTAATAACATAATACTAACTATCCAAGTCAAATTAATCTGTTAAGGGGTAGGACTAGATAAGTTTTATTACTTCCTCCTACCCCCTTTCGAGCATGCAGAAAGTGTCTGTTTTTTAAAATTTGCTTTTTTGTTTTGTTTTTTATTTATTCATCTATTAATATTTAAACTTGTTTGTTTTTTTTGCTTGCATGTTTGAAATAAAGACAATCAATCAATAATTGGTAAATGGTAAATGTGATGTTTGCTGACAATATTTAATAGATACTTCATAAGAAAATCTGATGTTTCCAGCTTTAATAGTCATTTAGACTAAAAAAATTTGCTTTTCTTTAAAAAATAAGGACATTTTTAAGTGACCTCAAACTTTTGACCTGGACATTACACTCATTGCACATATGTTCTCCAATTTACTGCCACTTTAACATGTTTGCACTACTTGTTTTTTAGTTTGGTCTTGGTTGTTTGTTTGTTTGTATTTTTTTTTTTTAATCTTTGTTCTTTTTCATTTTTATTATTCTATTTTTACTCTGTTCTTGTGCTGCTGCAACACCTGAATTTCCCCCATGGGGATCAATAAAGAAATATCTTATCTTGTTTTTTTAAATAGAAAAACAACAGGATTATGTCAACAAACGGGGAGTTAAAGGGTTAAAATAAATTAAAATTAATTAATATTTGGTAGTTGTGATCATGACTAAAGTAGGTTAAAAAAATGTACTCAGTAAAAGTGAAAATAACAGTAATATATAATGTCATGGCAGGTTTTTTTTTACTGCAGATATTGTTTTCGTCTAAAAGACCAGAGCTTTTATTTCTATTGAGTCCAAGCAATTTAGCACAGTTATTAGCTCTGCATCACGTGGTATAAATGTTTGATGCCAAACAATATAATTTCAGCGCTAATGGTAACTTACAATATTTGCTGTTCCTGCGCGATGATGGTCTTTTCAAATCGAAGAACATCATCCAGCATACTCGATGACTTTTTGTAGTATGAGTCTGAAATAAATGACATTCACAGCCATATTTATAATCAGTTTAAGATATTAAACTCTTTGTGCAATGCATCCAAAGAACACAAGAGCCTTACAGAGGAATTTAAAGTAACTAACAGATACAGTATGTATAAAGGTATGCAGCTGATAAAGGTGATATTTTAGGCCCGTTACCTGGCTGGGAAGACTTCTGAGCTGAAGTTGTTGAATCTTTCATGTAGACAACCGTTTCTTCTGCTCCTTGGGTCAAATTGGCAATTGTTTCCAGTGTATCTTCCATATCGTACAATTCGTTGCGCACCGTTGGCGAATAGTTCAGAAAGTAATCAGCCACTCCGCATGTTGTAGGACAGTACATTCCCTGATAAAGTACAAAAACACAGTTGTATAGCTGTACAATCCACACAAGGGCAAAAAAAACCCCATACAAAATCAATATTTATGATACTTACGAAGCCGTCGTTTGTGGTGCATGTTGTTACAGTATTGTCTCCTCTGGTTTGCTGCAAAAAAAATAAAAAATTAAGATATTTGTAGCTCAAGAAAACTGCATCAGTGAAAAAAATTTAAGTGACTTACTGCAGATGAGAAGGAGAAAAGTAACAGAAGTCCTCCAGCCGTCGCTAGAAGTGAGGGAGCCATGTTCTTTGGCCACCAGTCGGAGAATGAAGAGCTGCCTCGGCTCGGCGGGATATTTATCTGAACAAGGTCCTCGGGTCAGTGTTTGATAAGGGGTTCATATGCAAACATCCCACTCACTGTCTCGGGACAAAACTGTGACTCAAACGTTCAACAGAGGCCACTTCCCAGATGTGATGTGCTCTGTAATTGACAGCTGTACACTGCAAAAAAAGCCAACTTGTATTTTTTGGCCTAAAACAGTGATTTAAGTTGGTAAAACTTGGAAATATAAATTATTGACATTTAGGGCAATAATGTAAGTTAGCACAACAAAGGAAGCCAGTTGTCTGCTCAAAAACAAGTTTGTGAGTTGTTGTTACTTATATCTTTAAGTTGGGGTTCACAACAAGGGACAATAGTTCTGCTAACTCTTATTTCTTTGTTGTGAAATGCGTGAAAGCGGTTAAATTCGCTCATTAGCGGCTAACTGATGCTAGCGGCTAACTGATGCTTGCAGCGCTGCTTGTTACAGCTAGAAGAGTGGACATTAGCGCATCAATGCTAACTCAAAATTGTGGTCACAACATTAGCTGACATTTCATAGCGGCGTTACAATCGTCAAATTGCAGAAGTTAGCAGAAGTAAGGATTAAAAGTTATTACAATGTTAAATTATAAGTTAGTACAATTTACAGTTGAGTTGACAAAAAATAAATAAAAAATAAATAAATAATATTTAATTTATTTAAATAAAAATATTTAGTTTAATTGTCCAAATTAAAATGTTATCGAAGTTTGTTGCCTTGAAATTTTGAGACCCAACTTTTCTTTTTTGCAGTGTAGATGAGCTATCAGAACACAGCTGTATGTGACTTTATCTTTGTTTTCAACCTGGTGTCGGAAATGATGACAAGGCAAGTTGAAAAGAATCATGACTCAGCTTTGTTCACCACTGGATGTGGATTTTGTTGGACTGTCGGTAAAATTGAATTCATTCCAGTAAAGATGTCAGACTAGAACACAGTTTATTTACAATTCTTACTCACTGTCTGGTAAAAGAAAAAAATAAATAAAATGAGTCACTCCTGAAAGACACAATGTCCCTGTAAAACATTAACATCTGCACTGCAAAAAAAGAAAAGTTGGGTGAACTCAAAATTTCAAGGCAACAAACTTCGATAAAATTTTAAGTTGGACAATTAAACTAAATATTTTAAGTTTTGTTTTTGAGTTTGCTCAACTCTATGTCAGCTAATGTTGCGACCACAATTTTGAGTTAGCATTGATACGCTAATGGCTACTCTTGTAGCTGTAACAAGCATCCGTTAGCCGCTAGCATCCATTAGCCGCTAGCATCAGTTAGCCACTAGCTTTCGCTAATTTCACAACAAAGAAATAAGAGTTATCAGAACTATTGTCCCTTGTTGTGAACCCCAACTTAAAGATATAAGTACAACAACTCACCAACTTGTTTTTGAGCAGACAACTGGCTTCCTTTGTTGTGCTAACTTACATTATTGCCCTAAATGTCAGTAATTTATATTTCCAAGTTTTACCAAATTAAATCACTGTTTTAGGCCAAAAAATACAAATTGGCTTTTTTGCAGTGTGTGTTTTGCCATTAAAGACATGCCATCATACACTTAATAATTCGAGCATGCCACTTAAAATAATAATTTTGAACTGAGCTCGGAGATGTCAGTGAAACTCAGACATGTGAAACATAGGGAAGCTCGTGTCTGCCAGGAAAAGAAACAAAAAGGGAAAAATCTTGAGGAGAAGACAAATGTACTCAGTACTGATGGAAACTCATAATAAAGTTACAATTGTGGCTCAATAGAGAAACGAAAACACATATTTTTGTCGGCCAACCAGGACGTTAGCACCACCATGGGGTCTATTGAGAATTCTCCTATGGGATTTTTGCATTGGATTTTGGATCATTGCAGAAAATAAGCTCTGTGGCAAACAGCAAATGAACACCACTTGTAAGTAAAAAGCTAGCGTTATGCTATCGTGAACTACTCCGGTTACATGACTTTAATGTCTCTACCAACACGCTTCAGACTCTCTGACAAGCTAACCAACAGTTTTCACAAGCTTACGAAACTTTAGCCTAATAAATTGTTTATTAACCTAATCTGCAATCTACAAGAGTTTGCACGACCACAGAAAAAAACTACTAGAGGCTGTAAAGCGGACTAGTGAGAGAGTTCTTGTCCATATCTGGCTGATGACATTTAACCCTTTATCAGGCAAAGAACTATATTTGGTAACTTCAGGTAATATTTCGAGAAAAAAGTCACAGATTTACGAGAAAAAAGTGGGAAAAAAGCAACTTTTTTCTCCCAGATTCACCACTTTAACCCTTAATAGGACACTCGCAATACTTGCAAATTCCAAATTTCAACCCTAGAGAATATTGGAGATATTATATACAGCCAGAATGTGTAAAAAAACATATGAAAATAATATTTTGAGAAAAAAGTTTACGAAATTAAAGTGGCAAATCTACGAGAAAAAAATGCGCAGATTTATGAGATTTAAAGTGGTGAATCTGGGAGAAAAAAGTTGCTTTTTCCCCACTTTTTTCTTGTAAATCTGCGACTTTTTTCATGCAGATTTGCCACTTTAAATCTCTTAAATCTGCAACTTTTTTTCTTGTAGATTTGCCACTTTAATCTAGTAAATTTGCAACTTTTTTCTCCAAATATTACCTGAAGTTACCAAATATAGTTCTTTGCCTGATAAAGGGTTAAGCATCATAATACCATAATATTGTATATAAGGTATGTATTGTTTGTATTACTGTTCACCTGCCCAGAGACTGGAGATGAAATGTAGCTGTTTTTTATCTTTCTGTATAATGAATCAGTCTTCTAGTTTTTAAATGTATGTTCATTAAGTTTGGAGCCTGTCAAATAAACTTAAAAAGAAAATATAATTGAAATGTTTAAAACCAAAGAAACAATGCTTATGTCTGAGCTTTGGCTTTTACACTTTGTCATATTTAAGCTATAAAGTACAATATGTTTAATAGTTTATACTATACTATGACCATGATCAGTGTACTATGATCAGTGTACCATTTTTGGACAAACAAAACTATGACCATCGTTTGACTTTTTTCTACAAACTATACCATGACTTTTTTTTGGACATACTATGATACTGCGGGGTTTTAAAAAATATATTTTTTGCATATTCAACATGCTATTCTAAAGTGTTTTTAGGCATTTCTTTGACAAACTATACTTTGACCATTGTTGACTTTTTTTTCGACATAATATACTATCACTTCTTTTTTGGTTGTTGTTGGTGTTGACCTCTTTTTTGGAGCTGCAGTGAAAGGAAAAACCACTAGTGGGAGTGGATCCACAATGAATCAAACATACCTCACAGTCAGTGAGCACACCTTCAAATTTAAGACTTAATAAGCATTCAGAACACAGCAACGTGGTTTATCCAAGAGAGGACACACAGGCAAAATTATGTAGAGAAGTGAGATAAAATTGACTTTTTACAATGACATTTTTCTATTAAAAAAAAGTCCCCAAGAAGTGAAATCCAATTCACAGCTACACTGTAATAAATTGTTCTGTAGTCATTTCATTTTACTTAATATATTTGATAAAAATGTATTAAATTTAAATGCGTCCTTGATTTTGAGGCAGTTGTTTAAGTAACTTTAATATAAAAATGTTTGAGATAGAATCTACTTATTTCACTTTATTCACCACTTTAAATCTCATAAATCTGCGCTTTTTTCTCTCTCATAGATTTGCCACTTTAATCTTGTCAACCATTTTTTTTATTTTGTCACAAATTTGAGATTTTTTTCCCCACAAATTTGTAACTTTTTTACCGTTAATATGAGATTTTTTTTTCATAAATTAAAAAATATTAAATATTCACTGTAATAAATTGTTCTGTAGTCATTTCATTTAACTTAATATATTTGATAAAAATGTATTAAATTTGAATGCGTCCTTGGTTTTGAGGCAGTTGTTTAAGTAACTTTAATATAAAAATGTTTGAGATAAAATCTACTTATTTCACTTTATTCACCACTTTAAATCTCATAAATCTGCGCTTTTTTCTCTCTCGTAGATTTGCCACTTTAATCTCGTCAACCATTTTTTTTTTTTTAGATTTTTTGATCACAAATTTGAGATTTTTTTCCCCACAAATTTGTAACTTTTTTACCGTTAATATGAGATTTTTTTCTCATAAATTAAAAAATATTAAATATTCACTGTAATAAATTATTCTGTAGTCATTTAATTTTACTTAATATATTTGATAAAATGTATTAAATATGAATGCGTCCTTGATTTTGAGGCAGTTATTTAAGTAACTTTAATATAAAAATGTTTGAGATAGAATCTACTTATTTTGACCACAATAAATATAATATTTTATTTGACAGTCACTTCCTGTTAAGTTGTTATTAACTGAACTTTATATTTAATTAATAATATTGCGTGCAATCTATTGCCTCAATTTTATTGAGTAGCTATTGTTTATCTTTTTTTACAGTGTAAACGAAAGTGTAATTGGTTTACTAAACTTCAATTTATCAATTTAACCGCGCTGAAAAGCTGTGCTGCTGTGTCTCAGTTAATTTGTAGAACAAAAGGAAGACAAACGAACCACAGGTGGAGTTATCTCTATACATTACAGAGTGAATATGACACCTTTATGAAACTATTTATCACCGACAGTTCACATTTTTCATTCTAGACACAGCAGTTTTTAACACTTGCTTTCTGTGGCCTGCAGGAAAATTACCATCAGCACGTTTTTCTGAGAAAACCCATTCTCAGGACAACAGGACAACTGTTTTCACCGGCTTATGCACATGTGCAGCTGAGCTCCGGTTTACTGAAGCGGAGCCAAACACACGACACACAGCAGAGCAACAGAAATCTTACCAAAGTAACCTACAATGAGTTACTGCAGGGGTGGGCAATTCATTTTCCCGAGGGGCCACATGACCAATACCACGAAGGTTGTGGCGGCCGGACCAAAACTCTGAACTTAATTCTGCTCAATATTAATGTAATCGCTTTATAAAATACAGTAAATTATCTGGTTTTGGGCTACTACTGATAAGAATACATGTTATTATAAGACTGTTAATTTGGAGTAAATCAAATATAGCAGTAAAAAGTAGTAAATACTCCAATCACTATATCACTTTTCCATTTATTTTAAACACAACTCTAAATGACCTTTAGCAAGGTTGTATTATACAGCTTGTTTTTCACGTTTGTATATTTTCTAGGTGTTTTACAATGTTGTGGTGCTTTTATTTTGAAAAGGTGCCGTCCAGTGTGAAACGGGTGCTTTTATTTTGAAAGGTAGTGACAGGATATAACAGGTAGAATGGTAAAAATTAAAAATGAACGGTAAATAATAACGAGTGCGTCGTAATTCATATAAAGTTGATATAAAGTATCAAAAGGCTTCTATAGTGGCTGACTGACAGGTGCACAAGGTTTGTTAAAGTTTATTTTCTTCTGTCATATATATTAGTGGCTATATTTGTTGTCTTAACTATAGTAAAAGTGCTTGTTTGCTCAAGTGCTAATGCTAATGTTTGTTAGCTCTTATGGTGGATTCACAAGGTGACCAAGGAATGTCTTAGTTTTATTTTCACGGAGCTACGATTTTAAATAAATCTTATGAACTATCAGTTAAAGAGTCGACCATCATTGCTACTAAACATACATTGATATCACAAAAACAATATAGAGCATGTATGTTATGCAGTAAACCAGATAAACCTGATTTCTAATTTCTGGGTAACCTCACGCGGGCCGGACAACGACAGCCAACGGGCCGGATGTGGCCCGCGGACCGCCCATTGCCCAGGTCTGAGTTACTGTCAGCTCATTTATGGCAACAAATCAAATCAGACAATGATGCTGTAAATGAACAATTATGATCAAACCCTAAACATGTCAGATGATGAGGGGGAAGTTTTACAGTTAGGGCCTACCAGCACATAGGCAGTTATGCTTGTTAATGTCTGTGGTACTATGGTATTTAAAGTGATATTTCAAAGTGTTTCATAGGTTGGACTCTGCAGATGAACCTTACACTGCAAAAAAAAACATACTTCCCGTACTTACTATACTTAGTTTGAGTACGCAGGGTGTTCCATTATTTATATACAGTCTATGGTATTTACCTTATTCAAATGTTATCAGACAATCGAATATCAGTGGTTTTCTGCCTATAAATAAGGGCAAGTAGGGGCCTGCTTCACCTGCTGGTAGGCCATTAGGTTGTTATCAGCCCACTGAACGGGACAAAAAACCCTGGACTTTCATCCAGGAGAACTGCGTTTGTCTCCTCAAAATGAAAGTCAACAATGTTATTTCAGGTAGCATCAGTTAACGTCCGTGCATCAAATTTCATGTGGCCTATGTTACTTCCAGTGCCCGCATTGTCCTTGTAACACCGTAACTTTCGACATTTACGTGCATTCATTTCACCCTTTGAACATTTATAAAGCCAAACCAGGAAAACCAGGAGAAGTGGTTCTTTGGGATGGTTAGATGGACTTTAATTAAACATTGCTTCGTTTTCACCAAGCGGCCATTGAATGGGCTGATAACAACCTTCTCAACCTGCCAGCAGGTGGACCAGGCCCCTACTTGCTCATACTTTTGGGCTGATTCCCGCTGATAACGCCCATTTAACCCTTTATCAGGCAAAGAACTATATTTGGTAACTTCAGGTAATATTTCGAGAAAAAAGTTGCAAATTTACTAGATTAAAGTGGCAAATCTACAAGAAAAAAAGTCGCAGAGTTTAAGAGATTTAAAGTGGCAAATCTGTGCGAAAAAAGTCGCAGATTTACGAGAAAAAAGTGGGAAAAAAGCAACTTTTTTCTCCCAGATTCACCACTTTAACCCTTAATAGGACACTCATTGAAATACTTGCAAATTCCAAATTTCAACCCTAGAGAATATTGGAGGATATTCAGGGCCGGTTCTAGCCCATTGGCTGCCCTAGGCGATATTGAGATATGATTTTTGCCCCCCCCCCCCCCCGAACCACATCCATTCCATGTATTCATTCTGATATAGGTACACTATGTTATATGTATTATGCTGTACACTAATATTTGATACATGAACTACAAGCAAGGTAATGGTCTCAGAACATTTTTATTTTTAGAAACTTTGGAACTTTACCAACAACAACTGAATTGAAAATACGAATAAATAAATAAGAAAACACAGATCTTCATCAAATTAAGAATGGCAAAGCCTGAAAATAAATAAAATGTAGACATACAAATGCAATAAAAATAAACATAAAAATGAAATTTAAATGTATTTATTTTTGATACATGAACTACATACAGGCAATATAATGGTCTCAACATTTTAATTTTTAGAAACTTTGGAACTTTACCAACAACAACTGAATTGAAAATAAGAATAAATAAATGAGAAAACACAGATCTGTTGATTGTAAAGACTTTTTAAAAAATGTTTCGTTAATCAATGTTGTTAAAACAAAGATGTATGCTTAAGGGCGCCACAAGGGGGCGCCCCCTGCCAATTTGGCGCCCTAGGCAGCCGCCTTGGTGGCCTGTAGGAATAACCGGCCCTGAGGATATTACATACAGCCAGAGGCCCCGTTCACACGAAGACGGTCTCAACAGAAGACACAAAAGTGGCGTCACGTCTTCACTTTTTATTCCTCGTTTAGACAAGCATTTTCGGGAGGAAATCTGCTGCATACGGTGACGCAAAAGTGTGTGAAATTCGATTGTATGCAGCCAGGCGGCATCACTTAAAGTGATAAGAGCATCTTTGGGCATGCAGAAGTTTTCACGCCACACATTTCCATCAGCTACTCCTTCCACAAAATTACAGATCCTTCTCTGTTCACTAATACTATCTGTACATATCCTGTACATTTGGTGGAAAGACTCCTGTAAGTTTATTAGAGCTGCCAGAGCAGCTTGAAGGTCCCACCATGGAAATAATCCCACGTTTGTTTATTTTCCTGTACTGGAGCATGTATGTGACGTAAACACATACGTGACGTGAGCAGATCAGATCAGAGTTTTGTGTCTTGTCAGTGTAGACGACACGCTACGGAGGAGAGGATTTAACTTTTCCACTTTGGAGGGTGGTTTCAGATTTTTGCGTCTTTAAGCCCCCAAAACGCCGTCACCGTCTAAACGAAAGGCACTTCCGATAAAATATTTTGTCGTTTTTACCCGCGAGCGTCCTCGTGTGAACGGGGCCAGAATGTGATAAAAAAGTTTACTAGATTAAAGTGGCAAATCTACAAGAAAAAAATGTGCAGATTTATGAGATTTGGTGAATCTGGGAGAAAAAAGTTGCTTTTTTCCCATTTTAAATCTCTTAAATCTGCAACTTTTTTTCTTGTAGATTTGCCACTTTAATCTAGTAAATATGCAACTTTTTTCTTGAAATATTACCTGAAGTTACCAAATATAGTTCTTTGCCTGATATAGGGCTAATCGTCTTATAACATTAGAAACAGGCTGTATTGCAAAAACTCTTGCAAAAGGACTAAATCACTCATGACTCAATGACTGTCCTCTCTTCAAAAACTGGTAAAGAGTTCCACATGATGATCCCCGAACAGAAAAAAAGATTTATTGGCAGCTTCCAATCACTCGCTGCTCCCTGTGTTGGTAAATCTAAGCTGCTATCCTGCTAACATGGACAGCAAAAAGGCCCAACCACCTCTGGCCTGTAATCACGTTTAGCGTCCCACTGGGCTCTGGTTTCCTGCTGCTGTGCTTGTTACACTTCATGGAAATAATATACTTCTTCTGTTGTGACAGATGAATTTGAGGCCTCTTTTTTCCCCTTTTAGCCTCCCCCAATGCTTCACTGCTGTGGATTTTAAGGTCAAAATGTCAGTAGGTTAATGGATATATCTCTTCAACATTATAAATTACATGCAGACTCTAACTACAGCTGGGGGAAAGGGAGTTCAGGAGATATTAACGAGTAAAGTGCAATGTTTTTCTTTTTTTGACTGAGGAATGTTTGCAGTTCACTCCGTACTGTTCAAGGCCACTTTATGCCGATCTTATCACTCCAATATTTTGTATGCTGTCCAGTTAAACTACAACTATGAAAGGCTGATTTATCGATCAGCCTGATGATATTATTCAGGGTTTATAACATCAAATCAAACACTGGAGATATATGGGATGAAGTAAAGCTTAATAATGCTTCATCTGTGGGCCCCGTGTTGACATTAGATGATAAATTGTACCTTTACTACCTCTGTGTGACCTGGTTTTATTATGTTGGAAAAAAAACAGGCCCAGGATGGATATAAAGTCTCACTGACCTGAGAATGAACTGCCAGGCCCATGAACCTAAACAGTGCTGAACTTTTGCTGAACTGGCCTCTTTGTGAGGGAACACCAGATGGAAAGTGTTTCTTTCTTTCTCTAAGTGCCATGAAGACATGGGCACTCTCTCTGAACACTGTGTCCAGGATGTTGAGGCGTGCTTTGGGCTGTTGTTGCGACTGATGCATTCAGACACTGATGCATGGCTGACATTCTTACACTGTGTGTACTGTACACTGCAAAACAAGAAAAGTTGGGTGAGCTCAATATTTAAAGGCAACAAACTTCGATAAAATTTTAAGTTTTGAGAAACTTACTAGATTAAAGTGGCAAATCTACAAGAAAAAAGTAGCAGATTTAAGAGAAAAAAGTGGGGAAAAAGCAACTTTTTTCTCCCAGATTCACCACGTTAAATCTCATAAATCTATGCATTTTTTTCTCGTAGATTTGCCACTTTAATCTCGTAAACTTTTTCTCAAAATATTATTTTCGTTTTTTTTTTTTTACACATTCTGGCAGTATGTAATATCCTCCAATATTCTCTAGGGTTGAAATTTGGAATTTCCAAGTATTTCAATGATTAAGTTGGACAATTAAACTAAATATTTTAAGTTTTGTTTTTGAGTTTGCTCAACCCTGAATTCAGATTTTTGAACTTGTAATTTTATATTGTAATAACTTTTAATCCTTACTTCTGCTAACTTCTGCAATGTGCTGAATTGGCACGATTGTAACGCCGCTATGAAATGTCAGCTAATGTTGCGACCACAATTTTGAGTTAGCATTGATACGCTAATGGCTACTCTTGTAGCTGTAACAAGCAGCGCCGCTAGCGTCAGTTAGCCGCTAGCATCAGTTAGCCGCTAGCATGAGTTAGCATTGATATGCTAATGGCTACTCTTGTAGCTGTAACAAGCAGCGCCGCTAGGATCAGTTAGCCGCTAGCGTCAGTTAGCTGCTAGCATCAGTTAGCCGCTAGCATGAGTTAACATTGATATGCTAATGGCTACTCTTGTAGCTGTAACAAGCAGCGCCGCTAGCGTCAGTTAGCCGCTAGCATCAGTTAGCCGCTAGCATGAGTTAGCATTGATATGCTAATGGCTACTCTTGTAGCTGTAACAAGCAGCGCCGCTAGCGTCAGTTAGCCGCTAGCATCAGTTAGCCGCTAGCATCAGTTAGCCACTAGCTTTCGCTAATGACCGAATTTCACCGCTTTCCCGCATTTCACAACAAAGAAATAAGAGTTAGCAGAACTATTGTCCCTTGTTTTGAACCCCAACTTAAAGATATAAGTAACAACAACTCACAAACTTGTTTTTGAGCAGACAACTGGCTTCCTTTGTTGTGCTAACTTACATTATTGCCCTAAATGTCAATAATTTATATTTCTAGTTTCTAGTTTAAGTTTTACCAACTTAAATCACCTTTTTAGGCAAAAAATACAACTTTTTTTGCAGTGTATCAGGATGCAGAGTGACAGAAAAGCGATAGTTATACGTTTATATCGCAATATGGTGCTGAATCATTGCACTTTTTTGGAAACTGGTCAGTAATAAACTTCAGCTTCAGGGCTGAAAAACAAAGTCAGCATAGTTCACAGGTGGCCTGACCAGGAATTAAAATTTAAGAGCCTTGTTAGGGTCCCCCATTGGTCAAGTCTGGAGCCATTTGACCATGGTGTAAATCTCCCCCGGCACAGAGGGCAAAGGTTTGTTGTAATGCCAGCTCAGGGTTCAACCTCTGGTCACAGACGGTAAGTCCACTCAGCTGAAAGTATATCCGAAGTAAAACATGCAGCGTTGTTGTTCCACACACCGTGAATGACTTTCTCAAGCTATTAATGATTGTGTTACTAAGGAATGGAGTTGACCTGGATAAGCTACTCTTAATATTAGCTCTGCCATATAGATTTATTGCTTGGCTTCCATGTTTGATTTGTTCACACCCTGTTCGGAGTGGGTTCATCTAGTCCTGCAGCTGTGCTATCGTAACGGAAAAACATCTTTTATGTTACTACCAGTAGATTCATACTTGTCTCTGTTTGCTCACTGTGCCATTTATTACCCTGCTTGGCTTCCCTAGTTGTTCCCTGTTCTCTCTGAGAAACAGCAAACAGTTCTGTATCAAGATAAATTAGGACAAAATAAAAAAAGGAAGATATCTGTTAGAACTACATGTTTATACATGTGAAGGTCAGTAACCTTGCTGTGCTTCTCCTGATGTTTGGCTCATTTTTACTCATTTAATCATCGACTTTGTATTCTATTTTTGTAATTTAATGTGTTTATATATTGTTTCTGTTTAATGAATGTCACTGTCATTACTACCATTGAATTACTCTTAAGTTATTCTCGCACAACCTGTTATTGTGTGAATAAAAACTGTTATTTTGTAGTCAACAGTCACTGAGATTCATTGTCTACTGCCCTGCTTTATTTAATATTTTTTAATTTATGAGAAAAAAATCTCATATTAACGGTAAAAAAGTTACAAATTCGTGGAAAAAAAAATCTCAAATTTGTGACCAAAAAATCTAAAAAAAATGGTTGACGAGATTAAAGTGGCAAATCTACGAGAAAAAAAAGCGCAGATTTATGAGATTTAAAGTGGTGAATCAAGTGAAATAAGTAGATTCTATCTCAAACATTTTTGTATTAAAGTTACTTAAACAACTGCCTCAAAACCAAGGACGCATTTAAATTGAATACATTTTTATCAAATATATTAAGTAAAATGAAATGACTACAGAATAATTTATTACAGTGAATATTTAATATTTTTTGATTTATGAGAAAAAAATCTCATATTAACGGTAAAAAAGTTACAACATTTGTGGAGAAAAAAAATCTCAAATTTGTGACCAAAAAATCTAAAAAAAATTGGTAAAAAAGTTGACGAGATTAAAGTGGCAAATAAGTAGATTCGATCTCAAACATTTTTATATTAAAGCTACTTAAACAACTGCCTCAAAACCAAGGACGCATTTAAATTTAATACATTTTTATCAAACATATTAAATAAAATGAAATGACTACAGAAAAATTTATTACAGTGTACAGCAGTGATTTGTTATATTTATTGTGTCTATTTTTGAAGCTTTGATGCTTGAAGCAAAGTTATAATTTGTCATTTTTCTGGGTTAGAAGCTCAATATTTGATATAATCATTAATCACACACACACACACACACACACACACACACACACACACTTCCTCAAAAGTAGGTATGCTTTGTGGGTCAAACTGGTTTTCTCTTCTCATGGAAACAGAATCTAGGTCAACAAATGAACTGTAAGAAGTGATTCAAGGACACAAAATCAAAAAGGCTAAAGCGTTTTTTCTGGGTCAATTGATGAGTGTGTAACTGAAGCCGACAGGATTAAGATAATCCGGTCAGAGGAATGTTTTATCTCATCATATGGTTCCTCTGGGAAGGTGCAGACGATCCAGTACAGAATGATTTTTCCCAACACTGATCCTGGATTGACGATGGGATGGAACAGAGTAACCACTGTGTGTCAACAAAATCTTCTGGACTTCTTTTTTCTGAAGGGTAATCAGCTTACTTGCCTAATTAGAAAGTGGTTTCACATCGTGGTAGTCAAATCACCAAAAGGGTAAACAAAACAAAAAATGACAACAAATATTTTAGCAACGATGACAGAAAATGTTTTTTATGCCCGTCATCCATTCTTGTGAATTTGAAAAGCCTTGAGGGAATTTCTTCAAATTTTGCACAATGTACACTGAAGGATTTTGGAGGTCATAGGTCAAAGTTGAAATCTACAGTGACCGGTCCCAATCCTGTAAACGTGATCTCTAAGGAATGCTGTGAGGGAATTTATTCAAAATTTAGGACAAACATCCACTTGGACTCAAGGATGAACTCATTAAATTTTGGAGGCCAGACGTCAAACTCATTGTGACCTACACTGCAAAAAAAGCCAACTTGTATTTTTTGCCTAAAACAGTGTTTTAAGTTGGTAAAACATTTACAACAACAATATAAATTATTGACATTTAGGGCAATAATGTAAGTTAGCACAACAAAGGAAGCCAGTTGTCTGCTCAAAAACAAGTTGGTGAGTTGTTGTTGCTTATATCTTTAAGTTGGGGTTCACAACAAGGGACAATAGTTCTGATAACTCTTATTTCTTTGTTGTGAAATGCGGGAAAGCGGTGAAATTCGGTCATTAGCAAAAGCTAGCGGCTAACTGATGCTAGCGGCTAACTGATGCTAGTGGCTAATTGATGCTAGCGGCTAACTGATGCTAGTGGCTAATTGATGCTAGCGGCTAACTGATGCTAGCGGCTAACTGCGCAAAAAAAGTCGCAGACTTACGAGAAAAAAGTGGGAAACAAGCAACTTTTTTCTCCCAGATTCACCACTTTAAATCTCATAAATCTGCGCATTTTTTTCTCGTAGATTTGCCACTTTAATCTCATAAACTTTTTTCTCTGTGAGTTTCTCTTTTTATTTTCATATGTTTTTTTTTACACATTCTGGCAGTATGTAATATCCTCCAATATTCTCTAGGGTTGAAATTTGGAATTTGCAAGTATTTCAATGAGTGCCCTATTAAGGCTTAAAGTGGTGAATCTGGGAGAAAAAAGTTGCTTTTTTCCCCACTTTTTCCTCGTAAATCTGCAACTTTTTGTGAGCAGATTTGCCACTTTAAATCTCTTAAATCTGCGACTTTTTTTCTTGTAGATTTGCCACTTTAATCTAGTAAATTTGCAACTTTTTTCTCGAAATATTGCCTGAAGTTACCAAATATAGTTCTTTGCCTGATAAAGGGTTATATGGAATTGCAGTCACGTGGAAATACTCTGCTGATTATCATTATGATCAACAACTCTGACATTACAAGTTGTCATTGTTAATATAAACACATTGATTGGTGCAGCTTTAAAGCTGACAGTGATTTTCTTGTGCGGTTATATTAAGTGACAGTCTCTTTGTGTTTGTCTTTTCCAAGTTTTAAAATAGAGTAACACAACTGAGCATATTACTGTAAACCTTTACTGTTGCTATCATGGTTGCTATAAGTCTTAGATCTTCAGGAAAACACAGTGAAACAGCATTTAGAAACTTCTACACACACTTTTCACATCAGCTTTAAAAGTAATCTTTAAAAAAACTTTATTTTTAATTTTTTAAATTGCATTGGTTAATGTATCCATTTTCAAACTTCTTACTTTCTAACTTCATGCAAGTTTATTTGCATGAATACAACTAGTGTGCTTTGCTTTAATTCTTCTTTGGAATTAATTGCCTTATCTGCTCTGCTGCAGCTCATAAGATGATTAATGCAAGAGTTTAGTGCAGAGCCATGTGCGTTAGTCTGGAGAAAAAAAAAGGAAAAAAAAAACAACAACAGGATGCTGGGGAGGTCGCACGTGCAGGAGGTCACTCGTGGCCAATCATGTCCTCGGGATTTCCTCGCAGCGGTTTCTCCTCCTCGTGCCAGAGGATAAAAAGCTAATTTCACTGAAGCAGTTGATATTTTTCCCGGAAACTCTCACGATGCTGCAGCTGTTGACATTCCTGGTGGAGAAGCTCTCTCTCCTCTCCAACTTCAAACTCTTTGAGTCCAGCTGGTCGGACCCTGAGGACCGGGATCGCGCAGCGCAGCGCGCGCCACCGCCGCCCCTCCGGAGGGGAGACCTGCTGGAGGTGCCCAGGACCCTCTTCACCCACTACGGCATCTATCTAGGAGACGGTAGAGTGGCTCACCTGATCCCTGACATCCTGCCGGTGCTCACAAACGACACGAAGCTCATCAGTTCTGTCATCACAAACAAGAGACTCATCCTCGGCTGCATGTTTAAGTGCGCCACAGTGCGCGTGGACACATTAGAGGACTTTGCATATGGCTCCAACATACTTATTAACCGCACGGATAGGCTGATGAAGAATCCTGCCATTCCCAATGAAGATGTGGCAAAGAGAGCTGAGAAACTGATCGGAGCAGTCCCCTACAGTCTGCTGTGGTATAACTGTGAACATTTTGCCACATATTGCAGATACGGATGTGCAGCCAGCAAGCAGACAGAGAAGGTAAAACTACTCATTGTGAATGAGTGCAGAATTAAATGCATGTCTTAATTTGTCGTCTTGGATATATTATGTGCATGGTGGGAAAGCAGTGGCGGTTCTAGACCAGTTTTACTGTGGGGGCCAAGGAGGGGCCAGTGTTTAATCAGAGGAGCACATTAGTACATGAAAAAATGGCAAAGATGATATTTATGCATTCAAAATCTTTGAATGTCTTGAAAAAGACACAAAATGACCAAAAAAGACACAAAATGAGAAGACAGAATAACAAAACAAAAAAAAACCCACAGAAGACATAAAAATGACAAAAAAAGACACAAAATGACCAAAAAAAGACACAAAATAACAAAAAAGACACAAAATGACCAAAAAAGACACATAAATGACACCAATGACAAAAAAGGAAACAAAATGACCAAAAAAGACACAAAATGAGAAGACAGAATAACAAAAAAAAACCCCCACAGAAGACATAAAAATGACAAAAAAGACACAAAATGACCAAAAAAAGACACAAAATAACAAAAAAAGACACAAAATGAGAAGACAGAATAACAAAAAAAAACCCCACAGAAGACACAAAATGACCAAAAAAAGACACAAAATAACAAAAAAAAGACACAAAATGACCAGGAAATACACATAAACGACACCAACATGACCAAAAAAGACACAAAAAGAGAAGACAGAATAACAAAAAAAAAACCACAGAAGACATAAAAATGACCAAAAAAAGACACAAAATGACCAAAAAAAGACACAAAATAACAAAAAAAGACACAAAATTACCAGAAAAGACACATAAATGACACCAATGACAAAAAAGACACAAAATGACCAAAAAAAGACACAAAATGTGGAGACAGAATAACAAAAAAAAAAACCACAGAAGACATAAAAATGACAAAGAAGACACAAAATTACCAAAAAAAGACACAAAATAACTAAAACAGACACAAAAAAGACATAAATGACACCAATGACAAAAAAGACATAAATGACACCAATGACAAAAAAGACACAAAATGAAAAGACACAAAATAACTAAAACAGACACAAAAAAGACACAAATGACCAAAAAAGACAGAAAATGACACGTAAAGCCATGAAAAGGATTCAAAAATGGACCAAATAGCCCAATAAGACTCCATAGAGTTAAACTATTATACAATGTAACATTCTGGGTTTCTTTTGTGTACAATGAGATATTGTTTGAACAAAAAAAGGTTAGAATTGTTCCATTATTCATCGTTATAAATTCATCATTTTATTATTAATTTGACACAGGGGCCACAGCAGGGGCCAAAGGCTTCTACACAGGGGCAGTGGCCCCTGGAGGCCCCTGTGTGGAACCGCCACTGTGGGAAAGTGTTCAGATCCCTTACTCAAGGAAAAGAAGTAACACCACACTGTGGAATTACTCCACTACAAGTAGAAGTACTGCATTCAAAACCTCACTGAAGTAAAGTACAAAAGTGCAAAAGTATCAGCATCAAAATGTACTTAAAGTATCAAAAGTAAAAGTGCTTGTTTTGCAGAATGGATCCACTCAGATTGTCAAATATATTCCAAATATATTATTGATGCATTTATTTCAGCAGCATTTTAATGTTGTCAAGTTAGAGCTAATTTAACTGCTGTTACATGGTTTAATTTATAAAAATGTGTAATCATTTTAAATTAATCATGTTTTTCATGTTAAATCTCGACCTGAAAAGTAATATAAGCAGACAGATAAATATAATGGAGGAAACAGTACAATATTTGCCTTAAAATGTAGTGGAGTAAGAAGTTACATAAAATGGAAATAGTCAAGTAAAGTACAAGTACCTCAAAACTGTACTTAAGCACAGTACTTGAGTAAATGTGCGTAGTTACTTTACACTGTATATATGTATTACTACAATGTGTATTCCATGCTGCACCTTGGAGTGCATCATTCTGCTTATATTATAAAGCTCCTTAGCAAAAAAAAACGTTTTAAAGTCTTTTTGTAGTCACTTTATCCATCAACACATTAGAAACAGTACTCACTCAAACCTAAAAACAACAACAAAAAGTAGTCATACGTTTGAGTAATATCCAAATATGTGTGTGTCATTTTGATTAAACACTTTAATTGGGGAACATGTTCCATAAAAAGAAAATAATCCCAACAGAACTGGTCCACAGGTTTCAGGTCAAGGTTTCCCTCAGGAAGGTTTTGTGGGTAAGTGGGTAAGCCCCCAGATGATGACACATCTCACTTTGAGATCAATTTAATTCCGGTTTAAACTCACTAATCGTATTAAACATTTTCTCTTGGGGCAACTGCAGTGCAAAAAAAGCCAACTTGTATTTTTTGGCCTAAAACAGTGATTTAAGTTGGTAAAACTTGGAAATATAAATGATTGACATTTAGGGCAATAATGTAAGTTAGCACAACAAAGAAAGCCAGTTGTCTGCTCAAAAACAAGTTTGTGAGTTGTTGTTACTTATATCTTTAAGTTGGGGTTCAAAACAAGGGACAATAGTTCTGATAACTCTTATTTCTTTGTTGTGAAATGCAGGAAAGCGATGAAATTCATTAGCGAAAGCTAGCGGCTAACTGATGTTAGTGGCTAACGGATGCTAGCGGCTAACTGATGCTAGCGGCTAACTGATGCTAGCGGCTAACTGATGCTTGCGGCGCTGCTTGTTACAGCTACAAGAGTAGCCATTAGCGTATCAATGCTAACTCAAAATTGTGGTCACAACATTAGCTGACATTTCATAGCTGCGTTACAATTGTGCCAATTCAGCACATTGCAGAAGTTAGCAGAAGTAAGGATTAAAAGTTATTACAATGTAAAATTATAAATTAGTACAACTTACAGTTGAGTTGACAAAAATCAGAATTCAGAGTTGAGCAAACTCAAAAACAAAACTTAAAATATTTAGTTTAATTGTCCAACTTAAAACATTTTTTGTTGCCTTGAAATTTTGAGTTCACCCAACTTTTCTTTTTTTGCAGTGTGTATTATTAAAAATAATGTGTAAAATTTTCTGGTTTTAGTACATGTGGTTTTTATTCCACCTAGCTAGAAGAAAGGCAGGAAAGAGTTCAGATTGTGCTTAAAGTGGTGCACATTCCTAAATAAATCTACAAATCAGGTTATCGAAACCAACCAACATGGAGTGGACCTGGCTTTTTTGTAGAACTACAGTCAGTTCTGAAAAGTTGAGCCTGGTATATCCTAGAAAATTCTGTCCGAACCTTACCTGAATCCACTTTCTAAAGCATGAACCCAATTACAGACCGCCATTTTTCTAATTAACCCTTAATAGGGCACTCATTGAAATACTTGCAAATACCAAATTTCAACCCTAGAGAATATTGGAGGATATTACATGCTGCCAGAATGTGTAAAAAAACATACGAAAATAATATTTTGAGAAAAAAGTTTACGAGATTAAAGTGGCAAATCTACGAGAAAAAAATGCACAGATTAATGAGATTTAAAGTGGAGAATCTGGGAGGAGAAAAAAGTTGCTTTTTTTTCACTTTTTTCTCTTAAATCTGCGACTTTTTTCTTGTAGATTTGCCACTTTAATCTAGTAAATTTGCAACTTAAATAAAATATTATTTCCGTATGTTTTTTTTACACATTCTGGCTGTATGTAATATCCTCCAATATTCTCTAGGGTTGAAATTTGGAATTTGCAAGTATTTCAATGAGTGTCCTATTAAGGGTTAAAGTGGTGAATCTGGGAGAAAAAAAAGTTGCTTTTTTCCGACTTTTCTCTCATAAATCTGCAACTTTTTTCACGCAGATTTGCCACTTTAAATCTCTTAAATCTGCAACTTTTTTTCTTGTAGATTTGCCACTTTAATCTAGTAAATTTGCAACTTTTTTCTCGAAATATTACCTGAAGTTACCAAATATAGTTCTTTGCCGGATAAAGGGTTAAGCCTTTTTTATCTCCTCATTCAATCTCATTGTGTTATTAAGCAAGAAGGGGTCATTACACATTTTCTGTTATTCTTTCTCTAATCCAAAGTCCACATGTAACTGGTGTAGAGTACCATTGTTGGTCACCTCCAGGTCAAAGTTGCATACTGATTGGTGGTTAAACTGTTGATCAGAAATGTTTTAAATAGTATAAAACTCTACATAATATTAGTATATTAAGCACAACATTAAATAATCAACGCATTTCTTTCCTTTTGCAGTTCTGCGAGTGCTTGAAATCACTCATCAGAGACGAGCGCAGTGTGATCGTCACAGGCCTCCTTGGAATGATCTCCATGGTCTGTTTCGGCATGGCACCATCAACTACATTACCCACAATCCTTATCCCCTTCACTCTGTGGATGGCTGGTTAAAGGAGTTCAGCACAAGGAAACCTGCACAAACAAACTGAACTTTTACTTGGCAAGGACTGAAACTTTGTCAGGACGGTGCCTTTCTCTCCTGATGCCTTATGAGTCTGCATTACCACTTTATTCTCCTTTGATTGTGTAGACCAGCTATTCTCAACCTTGGGGTCGGGACCCCAATTGGGGTCGCGAGATGATTTCTGGGGGTCGCCAAATCTTTTTGGATAAAATATAAATGCACAAAATTGATATTAAATTACATCATTTCAGAGAGGGACATGTTTTGGTTGTTTTCTACTTTATTATTTGTCCAAAATTCGTCGTATCAACTGAACATGCATGTTAAATTGGGGGTCGCGGCTCAAAAAGGTTGAGAACCACTGGTGTAGACGATGGTTAATGTTTTCTGTTGATGCTTTGCTGATCCTATAAGAATTTTTGTCTCAGAAAATTATTTGGGAAATACATAGGCTACATTATTTTTTTATATAGGAGTACAGTTAGTGATTCATTTCTTTGCTAACATTTGAATCCAGACAAAAATGACTACAGTACTTGATGTATATACGATGGCTATTTTTTAGTAGTGTACTTAATATAATGCTGTAAATATGACAAATGTTTAATAAAAAAATGTATTTTTACTTGTGTGACTTGCGTGAGTGTGACCCTCCATATATCTCCAACCACATGCCAGTGAAATACATAAATTAGCCTTAATATATGTAATAATTCATGATATATTTTCTTATTGAGAGACTCAGGTTTCCATCCAGTAACACAGAATGTAATAATAATAATAATACATTTTATTTGTAAAGCACTTTTCATTGTTAAAAGCAATCCCAAGGTGCTACAGAGTACAACAAGATTAAAAACAGCCAATTAAACAGCCATTAAAAAAAGCCAAAGCACAATGATACATTTAATAAAAGGCCTTTTTAAAAAGAAAGGTTTTCAGGCCTTTTTTAAAAGACACTGTTTTTTGTGGATGTATAGTGTAGATATGCTGCAGAAATGCTGAGTAATAACAGCAAAATTTTCAATTAATCACATCAAAGCAGTGCCATTAAACTGCAGTCTTTACGTTTTGGATGTAATATGCACCTATGACCTTTACATTTTTACCATATATTATGAAAAAATCAGCAGATTAAGTTTCACATGTCATTGCATTTCTATAACTTCACAATAAGTATATGCATTAAAAAAACAAGTTCTTTCAAATGTCCAAAAAAAAAGTGCTGAATAACGATGAATAAAGAGCTGTAGAACAATCTGGTGCACGAAAAAAAACAAAGGCTGCATGGCTCAATATTAGAGACCTTTTAAATGAGGATTTAACTGGTTGCCAATCCATTCTTCTTAATGAGGACCCTTGACCTTAATACATCAAGGCCTGTGTTTCAACATCCAGCCATGCAGCACAGTGATTAGAAAAAGCTCCTTTATTTCTGTCCAAAACGTACTGAAACATTGACCAATATCTAATCCTGCTAACCGCTTTAGCTCCTCCCAAATCCAACTTAAATAAAATGGGCGTTGAGCACTTGGCAGCACACTGCCGCCATGTTTCTCTACCAACTGCTCAACTTTTTCTTCGTCGCTTCCAAAAAGCAAGAGGAGGAAGACTCCAAACATGACCTTTCTCTGTACAAACGCGGTGATTTACTAGAAGTCCCCAGGACATTATTCACACATTTTGGCATCTACTTGGGAGACAACCGGGTAGCTCATCTCATCCCGGACTTCCTTCCTGTGATTTCGAAGAATAAATCTGCAATTGCCAAGATGGTGACCAATAACCGCCTACTGCTGGGGGTGATCACGAAGGTTGCCAGTGTCAGGGTGGATTCTTTGGCTGATTTTGCGTATGGCTCAGAGATTCTAATCAACCACATGGACAAAATTTGCAGCCAGCCTCCTCTGGACGGGGACGAGGTGGCCAGAAGGGCTGAGAAACTCCTGGGCTCCGTCACTTACAGCTTACTGTGGTACAACTGTGAACACTACGTGATGTACTGCAGATATGGCATGGCCATCAGCTACCAGACCTACCAGGTATAGTCTCCTTTAATAATCAAATGAGACCAGTCCCAAACCTCTTTAGAAATGTAGTCCTAGATCAGTCTAAAAGAAGAATATTCATTTTGATTACTTATTTTGCAAAGAAATGTATACTTTTATTTTGGAAGAATGCATTACCACCATCTTTTAAGACTTTTGTGGACCAAATATCTTCTTTCTTGCCTTTAGAGAAAATGACTTTGGAGAAATATAAAAAGGCTATCTGTTTGATGAGCTCTGGTGCCCTATAATTTCTGGTTTGATAAATTTGAACAGGTAGATTCTAAGCCTTGACATGAGGCTGGTATTCCACATTAAAATAAATAAATAATTAAATAATAATATTAATAATAATAATAATAAATCTTATGTTGGTTGTTAATTATATGTACATATTGAGATTGAAAGCAATGCCCTCCACATTTCTTTTTCTTTTTTTCTCTTTGTTTTCTTTATAACTTAGCCCTACTTTTTATGTTCTCAATGGGTGTGTGTGTGTAGGTGTGTATGTGTGTATGTGTGTGCATGTGCGTGTCGGCGTGTCGGTGGGTGTGCGCGCGAGTGTGTGTGTGTGTGTGTGTGTGTATGTATTTTCTGTTCTACTTAATCTCTTTTTGTATTTTTTTATTATTGGTAATAGTATTTCTAATTTGTTATATGTATTGGATTATCCCTGTGTGTGTGTGTGTGTGTGGGGGGGGGGGGGGGGGGGGGGGGGGTGGTATGGGGAAATAATCGAAAAGGACTTGTAAACTATACAAACAAAAGTCAAAGAAAATGTGTTTGAATGTCCTTTGAAATAAAAAAGATAAGAAGAAAAAAAAGAAGAAAAAAAAAAAAGAAATGTATTCCCAAGTTTGACCAGTGGTGGAATGTAACTAAGTACATTCACTCAAGTACTGTACTTAAGTACAATTTTGAGGTACTTGTACTTTACTTGAGTATTTCCATTTTATGTAACCTTTTACTTCTACTCCACTACATTTTTAGGCAAATATTGTACTTTTTACTCTAGGATTTAGCTGCCAGCTTTAGTTACTTTTCAGGTCGAGATTTAACATAATATATATGATCAATGTAAAGTGATTAGAGTTTTTTTTAAATTAAATCTATTAACAGTATATTAAGTAATTAAATGAGCCCAATCTTTACAAAATTATGTAATTGTAATTATGTAAGAATGTAATCATATATTTAGAATATATAAAACAATCATAGTTGGTCCATTCTGCATAACCCGAGTACTTTTACTTTTCATACTTTAAGTAGATTTTGATGCTGATACTTTTCAACTTTTACTTCAGTAAGATTTGGATGCAGAACTTTTACTTGTAGTGGAGTAATTTACCAGGGTGGTATTAGTACTTTTACTTAAGTAAAGGATCTGAATACTTTTTCCACCACTGAGTTTGACTAAAGCCAATATGAGAATTCAGCAGTCCCAGTTTGTTAAATGATGTTGGTATCTTTACAAAAGTAGTTTTCTTTATTGCAAAATTACATTTTTTGTTTACATTGGAAGTGAAAACTGTGCTAAATATACAGTACCTTGGGAGGATAGCCACACTGTAACAGACTGCTGTAATAAAACAGCCAAATTGTGACTGTTTTCCATTAAAAAGGTATTATACTGTAAAAAACAATGCATTCTGGGCAAAATATGGAGGTAGCTTGCCGTTTCCCATAAAATATATGATATGTATATGATATTTTCTAAGTATCTTCTTGTCCACATTTTAATGGTTGTATTTTACTTAACTAACTCATTCAGTATATGGTATATTAAAATTACTGAGGTTACAGTGAAGACACTATTAATTCATAGTAATTGGCTTTCAGACAGTAATATGCTCTATTTACAAAAAATGACTGCATTGTATACTGCAACAATATTGTCAAGTCAAGTCAAAGTTTATTTATAGAGCACATTTAAAAATGACCAAAGTGCTGTACAGTTATTAAAATAGAATACATCATACACAAATAGGTATAAATAAAAACAATACTAAAAACAGTAAAACAATAAAATAAAATAGAATAAAATAGTAATAAAAGCTCAATCCAAAACAGAGTTAGAGATAAAAAAAAAAAGACAAATAAAAGGGTAAAAAAAGTAAAAAAATAAATAAAAAGAAATATTGCAACTAGCTTCAGCACTATACTGTGTTTTAGTCTACTGTAAAAATCAATGAAATGCAGGATTTTACTGTAATTCAGTATGTGGTTTTATCACAGTAACACTGTACAGTAAATAACAGTGAGGGAACTTTAAAATTAACAGTAGAATGCTGCAACCCTGCTGCTAGTATTCTACTGTTAATTTACAAGACAATTGTTTACAGTGCACTATATTTATATATATATATATAAGTCAGAAAGATGAAGACTTATATTAGCTGTAGCTGAACAGGGATACAGTTTTGTTGGGTTCCTAGGCTTAAAAGTTTGTTTACTTTAATTGGAATTACTTTCCGAAGGAATCTTTCCACAGCCAGTATGGCCAGGAGGAGTCATACCAGTTCAAGCCACCAATTAGTCTTGTTTAGGGATACATTAAAATACTTTAAACTACACTCCACAAAACTTTATTTATGTCATGATTAAAGAGCTTTCCAGTGATTATTATTTGAAGCAATGCTTTAGAGATTAATGGGAATGTTAACTATCCACAAGAGAATTAATCTTTGCACCCTGAAGACCACTGCATGGGAAAGGTCACATGCAAAAGCCAAAAGCTTAAGGTTCACTGCACGTATAGCAAATTTGCTATACGTGCAATGCCGTCAGTAATTTCCAGGGATTTATAGAAAAAAAAACCCTGTACAAACACTCAGTTTAAGGTGATGTTAATCCACAGCAAATGCACTTATGATAGCGTGTGACTGAAGGAAACACATGTGGATGTTTTCACAGCAGAGTTGTTTGCTTCAGCCCACTGGAGTGAAAATGAACGTCACTTATACATGAGACGAGTAGCTCCATCTAGTGTTACTTTAGGTGGAAATTACTGCCGTCCGGAGGGAATGAAGAGCTTCTTCCCTCTTGAAAGAACTCTTTTCTAACAGTAACTTGCTGTATTATGATTGTACAGTATATTGCTGTAAAAACAATGCATTGTGGGAGTTATCATGATTGCTCAGGCATTCCAACGATCAAAATGATATTTTTTTTTTTTTCAGGAATTGAGTTTTATTTTATTTCTTTTTTGTCTGGGCTGAAATAATCACAATGTGTTTTTTTCCCCCCAGTAATCCTAATATATTAGTTAGGTAACACTTTACAATAACCATAATTTATAAATGGTAAACAGATAGTTTATTAATGTTTAATCATCATTTATAAACCGTATATAGGGCATTTAGAATGATAAATACATAATTTATTAATGTTTAACTAACTACATCATTTATAAATGGCTAATAGATGGTATATTCATGTAAGTTTATAGTTACTTTACCATTAACAAACAATTGAATTATAATTAATAGTTTATTAATAGTTTTAGTTGCACTCATTATAACATTTTTAACACCATATTAAGTATTTTAATGATTTTGAAATGATTCATAAACCTTTAAGAAATTGGCTGAAAACATTTAAAGATTAAATATATATATAGCACTTTAAAAATGGTTAATAATTGGTTTATAAACCATCTATAAACATTATTTAGTTGGTTATTATAAAGTGTTACCATTAGTTATAATTTAGATTTAAACATTTAAACGTTGCGCTATTTTTTTTTCTTCGTTACGAGACAGTTTGTCAGTAAACAGACCTGTATTTCTATAATACAGTAGAGACTGTACATTTTACAGTAACTTACTGGCGAAACTGCTGCCAGTAATTTCCTGTAATTTTACAGTAAAAAGTTTCACAGTGTAATTAGTGATTTATTTATGATTTATGTTTTAAGTCTCGTCTCAAGACCCATTTTTATTCCGTGGCTTTTTAACACTGCGTGAGTTTTGTGGTCCTCTGTGTCTTTTATTTCTTTTATTTCTTTTACTACTTTTGACTACGTCTTTTATTTTATTTTACTATGTTTATCTGTTTGATTGTATTGTTTTATTTATGTCATCATTTTAGATTTATACACATATTATTTATTGCTGATTGGTATATGGAATTGTTTGTTTTATTGTTGATTTTATGTACAGCACTTTGGAGATGTTTGTGTTGTTTAAATGTGCTATACAAATAAAGGGGATCCGATTGGATTATTGACCTCAAATCATGTCTAATTCTCCCTCTCTTTCTTGTAGTTCTGCACAACAGTACGGAAGATAGTTTGCAGCAGGATGAGTGCCTATCTGACGGCGCTGTGCGGTGTAGGGATCACGCTGTATCTGGGCTGTGTGACACCAGTGACAGTTTTACTGACCCTGCTGATCTCATTTACTATCTGGATGGCAGCCTGATGGCCTCTGGTGAGACGGCTCATGAGAAAAAAGACTGATTTAACACAGTGGAGGAAGCTGGAAACTGAAATGAAGGCCTGTGGTTTAGCTATGTGACTTAAGGCATTGGGAAAAAATGTGTTCACAATGATGAAAATGTCAAGATTTAACTTTTACCTTCTTTGGGCAAATGTTGATTTTTTTTTTTAGATATACACTACCGGTCAAAAGTTTTAGAACACCCCAATTTTTCCAGTTTTTTATTGAAATTCAAGCAGTTCAAGTCAAATGAACAGCTTGAAAGGGTCCAAAGGTAAGTGGTGAACTGCCAGAGGTAAATAAAAAAAGGTAAGCTTAACCAAAACTGAAAGATAATGTACATTTCAGAATTATACAAGTAGGCCTTTTTCAGGGAACAAGTAATGGGTTAACAACTTAACTCTATGGAGTCTTGGGCTATTTTGTCCATTTTTTAATTCTTTTCATGTCTTTGTAAGTCATTTTGTGTCTTTTTTTTGTCATTTTGTGTCTTTTTTTAGTCATTTTGTGTCTTTTGGTGTCTTTTTAGTCATTTTGTGTCTTTTTTTGGTCATTTTGTGTCTTTTTTTAGTCCTTTAGTCCAACATAAAATTTGATTTTGCATCTTTTTTTTACTTTCAAAACACTATCATGCTCAATAAAGAATTTTAAATGTTGCAAATGTGCATTAATTTCAGAGAACACTGAGACATTAAACTGCATCAATTTCAATTAAATTCTGGAAAAGTTGGTGTGTTCTAAAACTTTTGACCAGTAGTGTATATATATTAAAAGGATGTTTTATTTTCCTTTGCCTTCATAGTTTGCCTCTAATATGCTGCCGTGCTGTTATAAGCCTCATTATTCATCATTAATGTTCACCTGGATCTGATATTCTACATTAATCTCATTTAACAGTAGCAGCTCATAGATTATACATGGACTGAAATGACTAAACACAATGGCAGACTCCGGAAGACTGAGATAAAGCTGGACGGAGATATCTGGGAAGAAGATATTGACCTATGGAAACATGATGGATGTTGTCGGAATATTGTAGCGAATGCTTTTTCAGAGCAATGTTATATTCTATCAGGCTGTAGCTAAAAGGCTGGCTTGGACAAAGTGCAATAATTTTAATAAAAAAATGGAAAAACAGTATGATTTTCATATATTGTAAAGACAAATGTCATGTGTTTGTCAGTCCATTAAACTTGTATTTCTAACTGCTTCCCTTTTCTCTACTGCCATCAGATTTAGTCCATTTTATTTTTATATAGGAAAATGTTTTTGATTTGGCCCACTACAACCCTGAAATGTTCTAATTCAGGTTCCATATAAAGCACTCAGTAGCTGTATAAATAAAGTTTACTATTATTATTATTATTACGTTCAGTGGATTGTGTCCGATAAAAACAAAGCATTTAAAATACGTGACGGTCCATGGGAATAATGTCTCCGTCATTACTCCAGAGAATGTGGTCAACTTTTTGTCATTGTGACAACAATCAGAATAGCATCACTGGGAAACATTCCTGAACCTTCTTTCAGCATTTCCCCCCAAGAATTCAGAGCAAGCAAGCAACTAATCACAGGAGATACTTAAATGGTGAACAGGAAATGTGATTAAAATCAACCTTGACATTCTGGCTGATTAATCATTTCATGAATCAGAGGACCAGAGATGTAAATTATTAATTCTGCTTGTCCAAAGGGAAAATATTCAAAATTATTACAGGCCCCAGAGGAGACACTTAGTGGCGAGCAAGTTACTTACATAGTAGCGAGTCAATAAATCTTTATTATAATTTGATGATGGCTGACCTGGCCGTGCCTATAAAGCTATTAAGTTAATGCAAGTCCCTAAAGGGAAATATAATGGCTTTCAAACTGAACTATACTTTTCAAAATGAACATTTGGTGCATGTGTTCCTTCATCATCTTTTTTTTTTTTTTTTTTACATTCTTTTTATTGCCAAGTTCACATTGGTTAGAATACATGTTACTCACAAAGCAATCATAGTTTTATATGCTTTTTTGGTATACAAGAAAAAAAAGAATAAAAGTTAAAACAAAAACAACAACGAACAAACCAACAAAAACCAAAACAAACAACAACACGGCAGCATATTTAAACATAAATAGACTGGATGTGACAACAGCAACAAGAGAAAGGAAAGTGCCGACCTGAACTGGAGATTTATAGGACAACAGCAGCAACTAAAACAAAAATGGAGCTTTGCCATCAGATGAAATCCGTACATTATGGCAGAGGGAAGGATCAGCTTCCAGTCAGTGTGATCACTTAATTGGAATCATTCAAATTTTAACATGAACCTCTCTCAGGTCCTTCAGAAATTTTAATACAGGCTTCCATACTTCAAATCAAAAATTGCCTGCCTGCCTGCGTTTTTATGTCGGAGTTTCTCCATACATAAGGTCTCACTGAGCTCCCTCATCCTCATAAGTCTTTTAGCCAAAATGACACCAAAACAGAGAGACTGTTGTACAGACTTTGTACTGTTAGAGTACTGAGTCGAATTCATCTTTTAATTATTTGAAGATTTTGAGAATCGCAAAAAGTTCAAGGCAAGACTGGGTCCTAATTGTAGATTGTATAAGAAGGAGTGGATGTCGCCACTGTGATGTCACCCAATGGTTTGTGGAGAACTGAGGATATTTGGACTATCGGGCTGGAGCTGGGGAGGAGGACGATAAGCTACCAGCCAATGCCAACGCACCAATAAACAAGACATTTTTAGGCAACCAATATGTTCATGAAGTGAATACCCCACTGTGAAAACATCAACGCTTTAACACCTAATCACACAGAGCGCCGTGGTAGCAATCTGTCAATCAAAACACAGCCATGCCCAAAGCATATTGTGCTTTATCGTCTATTTTACTCTAAATGGAACAATAATTTATAAATAGAACATGTTGTGGCAATTTTGACAACTGCACTAAGTTAATGGGTGAGCTGGCCAAACACAAAGCACTCAATACTCTGTTCAGCAAGTTTTATTAGCACATTCGTGTTCCATACACCGCACAATTCCGAATGGCTCTTTTACAGTACAACAAAGTCCCGTACACCGCTCGACTTATATCTGTTGTATTTCCCAACATTGATTCTTCAATGCGGCCCTATCTTCCTGCCCTATACATCACATCAGGACAGAGCCCACTGGTCAACATGTTCCCCTCAGTCATGGTGTTAGAATTGCTAAGTTCACAGAGTCAGTTCCCACAATGCCTTGTGTCTTGAATATCAAGTAGGTCGCCGCCTACTTCATGTCCCACCATGCAGGAAACACCAAATTTCCTTCACACTTATCATGCTGTTTTTAGGAAGACTTGCAACTAGTGATTGAGACCATAAACTCATTAGTTAAATGTTCACTGAGGTAATAAATGAGTGAGAATTCGGGTAATTTTCTCATACACCTCTATACAATTTGATTTCTCTTTGCAGTCAATGGAGTTGCGCTCTGCTGACCATTTAAAACAATGCAAGTTTAATGTATCTATGTATTGTCATCGTATTAAGGAACAAAAAGACTGGCGGGCTGTAATCATGCTACAGCTTGGACCGCACAAGACTGGAATAACAACAAGACTGATGTACGTATGTATATGCTCTAGAGACGATGAGTCAAATGCAGACGGTTGTTAAGCATACTTGATCTGGAAATTGATCTGGGAACACTCTGGGGACAACTACTGGACAGGGAAGGAATGGTAGGATCTGAAATGACGAGATTAGAAGCTGTCGGCAAAACATGTGCAGCATATTATCGATTGGTTGCTGCCATGACATTCTGTCTCCATTGTCATTCTCACTTTTCTTTCTTATTGTATACAAATCCATTCTTGGATAGATTGCTTGGATGGATGGTCTGGTCGATTCAGACTCTTTATAGAACAGATGTTACCTTTGTGTTCTTATATTACACAATATAAGAACACAAAGGTAACTATAACAATGGCCTTATGACAATGGCCAATAGAAGGAAGGTGGCCTTGCAGATATTCATGATGAAGGAAAAGAGAGTTAGCTCTTAAAGTTATGTACTTACTTGATTCCTGTGGTCTATGCATAGTACCTTGAGGTTGAATGCACTAAGCGTCTGCTAAATGACATCTAATGTAATGTAATGAAAAGCATCTGACACTAAAGACCATTCTTAAACAGAGAGAAAATAATTCCCCCTAAATGATCGCATATTCATCATACCCTGTCACAAGCTCCTTGGCCTTACACTGCAAAAAAAGAAAAGTTGGGTGAACTCAAAATTTCAAGGCAACAAACTTCGATAAAATTTTAAGTTGGATAATTAAACTACATATTTTAAGTTTTGCTCAACTCTATGTCAGCTAATGTTGCGACCACAATTTTGAGTTAGCATTGATACGCTAATGGCTACTCTTGCTGTAACAAGCAGCGCCACTAGCATCCGTTAGCCGCTAGCTTCAGTTAGCCGCTAGCTTTCGCTAATGACCGAATTTCACAACAAAGAAATAAGAGTTAGCAGAACTATTGTCCCTTGTATTGAACCCCAATTTAAAGATATAAGTAACAACAACTCACAAACTTGTTTTTGAGCAGACAACTGGCTTCCTTTGTTGTGCTAACTTACATTATTGCCCTAAATGTCAGTAATTTATATTTCCAAGTTTTACCAAATTAAATCACTGTTTTAGGCCAAAAAATACAAGTTGGCTTTTTTGCAGTGTAGATTAATCAAACTAATGTCAGAAAAATATCTGGACTTGAGAAAAAATCCTCATTGGGTAGCAGTGTTTTGTAAATAGTTCTCTTACTCTTGTGATCAAAAACATTGTTCTGAAGCTTAAATCTGACACCATTTTATGAATAATTTCCTCCAAAATAATAAATATAGCAACTTCTGATGAACCCCTATGAATTTCAGCTTTAAAAGATTCATTTCTGGTTCAAACCATGCCCACTGAGAGCATAAATACAGATACAGAGAATTAATTTGGTAATTATTCACAAATTATTGACAATTTTAAATTATACAAGTTACTTTCATAAAGTCATTTTGGTAACGCTTTATAATAAGGTCCTTAATAACCATTAATTAACAAGTAATAAGGCATTGTTCTCGCTTTAGATCCGGTACTGGCAAAAGCATAGTCAACTTATAGTTAACTTATAATAGATGAGCAATAAAGTATATTTTAATATCAATAAGCAAACAAAATAAGATGAATAAAGGCATGGCAAAGACATAATGGGTGGGTCATGGGTGTTTGTAATGCCATTATTAACACTTATATAAGCTTATAAACACACAATAATGTTAATAAGCATCTTGTAAGGACTTCCAAGGGCCTTATTACTTGTTAATTAATGGTTGTTACAAGGACCTTAATATAAAGCGTTACCGTCATTTTTATATCATGCAAGTCGCCAACATTCGCACGTTCAGTAACTTCACATATTTAATCCACACCATGATGTTTTCCCCCCTAAACCTAACCTCATAATTTCAGCACTTTAAGAGAAACTGCAACTGGCAATTTAATGGGCTGATAACGGCCTTCTGCACATACTAGTAGGTGGAGCAGGCACCTTCTAATCCATATGTATGAGGCAACTCATGATGGACATTTAATGGGCTGATAACGTTGGAAACGGCTGACCTGTGGGGCATCCAGGATAGTAAGATGTAAAAAGTCACTAGAGTGGAAGTGTCTAAATTTAGAACCCAAGTAAAACAGGTAAAGGCCGGCGCCAATGAAGGATAATTGCCTTGCCATCACACTTAGGCACTAACCTGCAGAGAAGCACTATGCATTGATTCAAGAGAGGCTGATTTAATGGGCTCAAGGCCCCAAGTTCTATTAAGCGAAGTGCAGGTGCACAGTCCCCGCTGAGATTGAAGTGTAACTGAATTTTGACATCTCTCAAATTGACGTCTTTCAGCTTTTAGTCTGGATTCACTGAAGGAAATCTGATTTTAGTCATGTATATTCCCACACGGGTTTCAAGGGTCTCCTTTATTTAGCTACAAATAAATACATTAAACATGGATCACATGGCTGCTTTAGAAATCAAGTTTTCTTCTTATGTTAGAGTAGAATGAATCTATAGCTGAGCACACAAACAAACTGTCTTTGTGCAAGACAAAATTATACTTGCTCTGAGCATAAACATAGTCACAATGTCCATCATTCATAAGGGTCAATATAGGGCAAAGAAGCCATTACTGTACTATTAGCCCTGATTAATTTGTTTACTGAAAATTCCTGCTTTTGGCATTGTTGTATTGATATGATGGTGTTGGAAAGTGATGATGTTTGACAGTTAGTTTTGCAATCACGACTTTCTTTGTGTTTAATATTTGAGCACAGCAGTAGGTCTCTATTTCCTTATTTTCACCCATACCACATCCTCGCGGGCTATTACAGTCCAAACATTCCCACTGTGAAATGGTTCCCACACCTCATGACTAGTACTCAATTAAATGGTTATCTCTCTTAGCAGTGGTCTTTTTACACAGACTGATGTACAGCAACTCATAGAATACAATGCTTTTATTGTCATTTACACATTGTCCAACAAAATTTTCTCTGCTGTACTCTGCTCTGTACATCAACATTACACACATCCATCGGAAGTAGGACATGGCGTCCCATCTTTTGACATGCGTCAATTGATAAATACATCATACAGACAAAAAAATAGGCAGTCATGGTACAGCAACTCCCAGAGTGTGTGTGCAGAGTACATCGAAAATGGTGTTTTGATGTGTGTTAAACACATGGTTAAACACTGCTGGTGTTGGTTGTTCTGCTTTCAAATGGATACTGTGGATGCAGCCCAACACTCAGAAATTCAGAAAGCCCTGTCTGTCTGATAAAACAGTGTTTAGCTTTGGTATACAACAAGGTTTCGTCCAATGTTTCGGCAAAATTCTATCAAAGTCGTGGTTGTTATTTTACATATGCTGACGACACCCACATCTACATGCAAATTAAACCTAATTACTACCCATACTATAATTTAGAAGATTACTTTGCTAATTGCCTGCAAATTCAATTCTACCAGATCTGAGACATAAATTGCAAACCTAACAGTCATCAACGGTCATGGATGTTGCATATTGATGACCATCTGACAACAAATGCCAAAGGTTTTCTCTTTATCTTTTAAGCTCCAAAACAAAGAATAAACAGAAAAAAACAACAATTAACTATTTCTTTAATGATGGCATCCATAGATAGTGACTAATTGGGAAAATTTGACTTGTTTTAGCCATTACAACCAAATTTGCATTACTGTTTTGAACCTGGTCTCACAGGAATCAGTGAAATAGCCACAGATTCGCTTAACTCAAAATCCGTGGAATAGCCACGGAATAACTCAAATTTCCGTGAAACTGACACGGATTTCGCTACAATGCAAGTTAATGACAGTCATATCCCATGGCGATTCGTGTTCCAAGTCACGTGGCTTTCAAGGTCCCAGCGGTCGGAGCAAAAAACATGGCGGACAGTTCTCAAATTTTTTGTGAAAAAATCAATATTTTGACTTCGTTTCTGCATAAAAATGGATTTTGATCACATTTCTTGCTAGAAATATATGTTTTATTTTCTAAATATTCACTCAGTGAATGTACATAATCACTTTGTGTGTTGGAATAGCCACGGGATATGACTGTCATTAACTAGCATTGTAGCGAAATCCGTGTCAGTTTCACGGAAATTTGAGTGATTCTGTGGCTATTCCACGGATTTTGAGTTAAGCAAATCCGTGGCTATTTCACTGATTCCTGTGAGACCAGGTTCAAAACAGTAATGCAAATTTGGTTGTAATGGCTAAAACAAGTCAAATTTTCCCAATTAATCACAATCTGTGGATGCCATCATTAAAGAAATAGTTAATTTTTGTTTTTTTCTGTTTATTCTTTGTTTTGGAGATTAAAAGATAAAGAGAAAACCTTTGGCATTTGTTGTCAGATGGTCACCAATATTCAACATCCATGACCGTTGATGACTGTTAGGTTTACAATTTATGTCTCAGATCTGGTAGATTAGTTATACTAGTTATAAATTACATTTAGTTTTCTTTTAGCCCAGTACATTTCCATTAAAGTACTTTTGTTCAACATGTGCCCTTCTTCCACCTTGATGGCTGTTCAAGGGTTCATGTTTCTTAGAATTTTGGTTTTATTTTGTTATTTGATGCTGTTAAAAGGGGATAAAATGTTATAACTGACAAAGGCATTGACTGGTGACTGGTTGGGTGAGTGTGCAGGCTGGACCTTGAAAAGCTGACTCCACCAGCTGATCACTACTGCTTGGATGTCACCAAGATGCATCATCTATATTTATAGAGTCTGTGCTTATCATTGCTTAGATTGTCTCTTTGCAGAAAAAAAAATAATTCTGTTATTTATTTATTTTATTGAATGGACAAAAGGTGCCAAACAACTACCTGAAAAAACGGCTTTTTGTTAGAAGTAATTAAACTGGCCTGGTGTAACATTTGCTATTTGGCATCTGACATTTCATTAAATGCGGATAAATTGTCTGCCAGCAGATGAAAAGAGTATAAGCATTGGCAGTGAGAAAGCAGTGTTGTAGTCTTAATTAATCACATATACACCAACACTGGAAGCCCTGTATATGTGAACCAACCAAGGCCAAAGTTTTAATGTTATTTGAATATAAATATCCAGCAGGGTGCCTGAGGTAATATCATGATCATCTCATTCAGATTCATAAAAGACTCCGGCGTGTTTGAAAAATACAGACAGAGACTGAAGTAAACACCCTTTGAATAGGCAGCCTTTAGGTGAAATGAAGAATTAATTCAAAGGTACATTACATTTTTCAGAATAATGCCTCTTGTCATATCTGCATATTTGCCTTTTGAAGCGGTGTCCATGTCATTTTGTTGCATGTCATCACTCTCTACTGTCACTATTAAAATAAAGAGGAAAATATGGTAACACTTTACAATAACCATCTAAGTGATGTTTATAGATGGTTTATAAACCAATTATTATTAACCATTTACAAAATTCTATACATATTTAATCTTTCAAGCAATTTCTTAAAGGTATAAGAATAATTTTGAAATCATTTACATACTTAATATGGTGTTAAAAATGTTATAATGAGTGTAAAGCTATTAATAAACTAATAATCATGTTTGTTTATGGTAAAGTAATCTATTTGGCATTTATAAATTATAGTTCAACTGTATTACATTTTCTATTCACCATTCTAAATGGCCTATATATGGTTTATAAATGATCTGTTTACCATTTATAAATGGTCTATTTACCATCTATAAATGATGGTTATTGTAAAGTGTTACCGAAAATATCTTTTAAAAGACAGTTTTTGGATCGAAACTAATAACGCCATTTGTAAGAAACAGGGAGACCCACAAGCTCGTGTTCTCACAAGACAAAAAACAAGCAGCAACACCTAAATATAGAGCTTCAAATTGACATTTGATCTATGGGTCGTGACATTGTGCTGGGGTGTACGGTTTTGCAAATAACAGGTGACATTTGGTCAATAATTTTATTTAAAGGCTGTCGTCTGACATAAGGACCCTATGAGGATTAGCATATTAATGCCTGTGCTGTTCAGAATGAAAAATGTCGTCATTCTCTCGAGGCACAGTGCGTGAGCCATGAAAACTCCTGCAGGTATGCGTCAGTCACCTATATCTCTGGAGCGTGATTCTGTTTCGATCGAGGGAATCAATAATAAATTTGGTTACCTGCCCGCTGCATGTTGTTTACGGCAGTGGTAGTGCTAATTTATAGGATGTGACATAACACAATGGATGATATAACTCTGCTCTAAATAGGATCAATACAGCATATAACCATGAGAAAATCAATTTAGACATTCACATTCATATCCTTGAAATATCTTTTCACTGGAAAGAACATACACATTGTATGAGCATTAAATGGCTTTATTTCTCATTACAGATAGATATTAATATAATCCTCTTTATTAATGAGGCGAAATTCTCATTAATCACATCAAGCAATTACTAAATTTGATTAGAAAATGGAAATGAAAATGCAAATTACAAATTAAAATGCAGAATGAGGTAGAAGACATATAAGTGAACCTACTTGGTTTAATTTAGATGAAAGTCACAATGTCTTATTCTTAAAGCTCCTGCAATTAAATTTGAAGCACCAATGGCTTTACAACAATAATAAGGAGAATGTATTAAAGCTGCCCTAATCAATACTTTAATATAAACAAAGGCTTATACAAGTATTGCTTGTAGTAATGAACTGACAGAATTACGACCTTTTCTTAAGCACCTTTAAACTCATTGCTCATTACTGCTTGATTTCTCTCTGGAGCTGACCATAGCTGAGCTAAAAGGAGACTGAGTATTGCTGTATCTATCTATTACTGTAGTATCTGCTGAGAGCTGTCCTCATTCTCGTTTGTGCTATGAAAAGTAATGCACTAGAATTTGGGGATTACCTGCATAATCGGGAGTTAGGAGGCGCAAAGGAGGAAGTTAGGTACATAGTATAAAGAGTGAGAAAGTCCGCAAATACTTTTTCACCCAGTAAACCGATGTATGTGTCGACTGGGAAACCAAAAGTAAACGTTATTTTAAGGTACCTTAACTAACTTAACTAACACTATGTCACGTTTAACTTAACCAAGTAGTTCTTTTGCCTAAACTCAGGCCTGGATTTAGCCTGGCTAACGCCAGACTAATCACAAATGAGATTAGTCTGGAAACCAGCCGTTCATTTCTCCGTAGAGGAGGTGTGGTTTACGATCCTCCGGAGCCGTTTATTGGACGCTTAGAATGTCTATCAAAAGCGTCTGTAGGTAGCTCTTAGCCAATCAGATCAGTTATACCAGATGACGTATGTAGAGCAACAGAAATGGATGTTTGTTGTGTGTGTGTCTGTGAGAGAGTGTTGCTTGCTGCTTTGCTTCTCCAGTTCTCGCTTTCTGCAAGATTATTAATTTTTACGCCTTATTCCCCCCCACTAAAAATTTTATGGGCAATAAACAAGCTGCTGCGGGTCTCTGGGCGGCTCCGCTGTCCCCCATAGCATGAAATTGCACCTGCAAACTTTCTCTCCACTTTGAGGATGAGTAACTGTAACTGTAACAGTGACAGTGTCAATCACTCACAAAATCATTAAAAAACAATAAACAGCGATTTCCATTTTCTGCTACTTTCTACTATTTATTTTTCCACTATATTTTTAAGCATTGCATTTTTTTTTACTTTACTGTATTTATTAAACTGTGTTGTTTACTTTACCGTAATAGATTATTAATACAAAATATAAATAAATACATACATTATGATATACTATTATAGATTTAGCTATGCAGTGGTATAGAAAATACTTAAAGTGAGCTTCACCTTTAGCAGTAGCAACATGTAGGTGACAAGCACATTAAGGCATAATAAAATAATTATAGTCCAGTCACATTCTGCATAATTATTACTTTTTTTTAAACTTTTAGTATATTTTGATGTTAAACTTTTGTACTTTTACTTTAAATGCAGGACTTTCACTTGCAAGGGAGTATTTTGTGGGTTTGCTACTTTTACTTATCTGAATACTTCTTTCGCCACTGGTCATACCTTTAGACGTCCTCTTATTTTATCATCATAAGATAATAATAATAATAATAATAATAATAAAAATTGTTTAAAAAAACATTGAAGGCAAAGGCTGATTTGAAGGCAAAAGGTGGTCACACAAAATATTGATTTGATTTACATTTTTCTTCTGTTCACTGACTTTGCATTTTGTTAACTGATAAAAAATAAACTATTAACATTAAAAACAACAAAAAAATCAATGAACAACAGCGAGTTGCTATAAAAACCCATTGAGAAAACACTGACCTTATGTGATGTCTTCCTTTTGCCTGTTCTCGTGTAAAAACTCCTCCAACACATTGGTAAAGTCCAGTTTAAGCTGTATTTCCAGCGTTGATAGAGTGTTCAAGCATTGTTGGCTCATCCTTTATCCCAGTTCAGTGTTAATCCACGCTGAGTTTGGAAATTAGCGCCTCCATTAGCAGTTTGTCAACGGCTGAAGTTCAGACATGCAGCTATCCAAAATCTCCCGGTCACCCAAGGAGTTTAGAAATAGGAGAAGACACGGGGTCACATGACCTCATATCCTTGGGGTAAAACACATGTCAGTGAAGTCGGGCCTGCACTTGCAGAAAGGCTCAACAGGTGAAGCTTAATTACATAACACCTTGGTTACAGTGGTGGTTCTACACAGGGGCCACAAAGAAGCCTTTGGCCCCTGCTGTGGCCCCTGTGTCAAATTAATAATAAAATGGTCAATTTATAATGATGAACAATGGAACAATTCTATAGTCATATAGTCTTATTGGGCTATTTTGTCCATTTTTGAATCCTTTTCATGTCTTTACGTGTCTTTTTACGTCATTTTGTGTTTTTTTTGGTCATTTGTGTCTTTTTTGTGTCTTTTTTTGGTATTTTTTTAGTCTGTTGTTGTGTCTTTTTATTTATGTTGTGTCTTTTTTTTGTCATTTTGTGTCTTTTTTTGTCATTGATGTCATCTATGTGTCTTTTTTGTGTCTGTTTAAGTTATTTTGTGTCTTTTTTTGTCATTTCTATGTCTTCTGTGGGTTTTTTTTTTGGTTACTCTGTCTTCTCATTTTGTGTCGTTTTTGTGTCTTTTTCAAGACATTCAAAGATTTTGAATGCTTAAATATCATCTTTGCCATTTTTTTATGTGCTAATGTGCCCCTCTGATTAAACACTGGCCCCTGATTGGCCCCCCACAGTAAAAATGGTCTAGAACCGCCACTGCAGGAAACATACATAAAAGATGAAACATTGTGTAGAATAGTCAGATAAAATGGCCCAAATACTGTATAAAAGAGCTTTGAATAATATTTTCTAGTGCTGACATTCACATTACAACAAGGTCATTATTTACCGTCCGCTCCACCTCAACACAGGAGAAACTCCTAACATGTCTTTCTATTCAGGGTTTCCTGGTTTTTCTCATTACTTCCCCATCTGTGTAGTTGCACTATGGGCTAAGTGGGCTTTTGCCAAGGAGGCTGCTTGACAGTAACTCAATTTCCAATGGCCACATGGTGTCTTGGTTTGTAACAGTGGTAATCAAATTATGAGCACAATTACCAGCCAGTGCCTTAACAGTTTGAAATGGGTCAGCTCCATTGACTTACAACTTAAATGGCAAACACTCACTTTCATTGACCATAATATATAAAATGTTACTTCAAGTGCGGTCTCTAATGATGATGCAGTTTGTGGAGTAAAAGTCAATGAAGCTTCATAATTACTTCATTAAATAAAGTTTGTTTTAATCTCTAAAACACTTCTCGAGGGATCGTTTTCATTTTTCTTCAATCAACTTAAAATGGCACGTTCACTTTCCCCTCATTAATAGTGATTGTATCTCTCATTAAAGGGTGATGGTGGAAACCAGTTATCACAGATCGCACTACCTCGCTTTAATTTGTCCTGCGACAGGCTGCAGCCCTCTGTGGCCCTGCACATGATAATTATCTCAAAGTAATATTTTGAGTCTTGCTCATAGAGTTGGAAAGAAGCAAACATAAACATGTGTGCACTCATGCATACAACCCCTCTCCAGCAGTCATTTTCTGCAGCAATTAAGCCATTTCTTCAACATTTTTTTTGTTTTTAATTCCAACTTGAGCCTGACCTTTGGAGCTGTTTGTGTTTTCAGTTCAAATCAGCAGGAAATGTATGATCCAACCCTGGTTGCTCCTTAAAGATGAATTATTCTGCAGAGGCACACCCAGGCAGAGCTATAACTGACATTCATATAAAACAGATATGAAAAAAAACAAAAGATTGGTTTGAAACATTTAAAACATCTCGATTTGATTTGATTAATTTTTCTTTCTTCTTCTCCTATTTTTTTTTTTTTACATTTACACAACTGAGAATTAAGCACAAATGCTCCATGTATATTATGCAATATATAATTCTGCATTTGGCAGAAGAAACACCATTCCAGCACGAGCAGCAGACGCACATCGGTGCACCAACAACGAGCCATTGTGAGGCAAAGAGACATCATCTCTCCGGTTGATGTTGGTTTCCTCTCTGTTACTCGACCCGCCTTATCTGTCGGTCTCTCTCTCTCTCTCTCAGTCACGCAGGGCAGGTAATCTGCGCACTCAATGCCACACGGGCTGCAGTGCGCACTGGCTGCGCGCTTTGCTGTAGAAGCGCATGCTGAAGAAGATAAACCCGTCGGTGTTTGAGCGTGTTTTGTTGGTTTGGTTGTCTGGATATCACAGGGACGCGGAGAAGAAGCATGTAGGAAGCTTTCACGCAACTTTCCTGGAGGCAGAAAAAAATCTCTCCGCAGATGGAGGTGAGTGAAACGCGTATTAATCTTGGATTTGATGTTCTGATCCGGATACTTTTCTAGTAGCCTGCTGTTTCACTGTAGATGAGCGTATATTCTGACCTTCTTCTCACTTTAAATGTATGTTTCTTTATAAATGAATACCAAAAACTGCTACGGGCCTTAGTGACTGCAGTGACAACTTCATTTTAACTTTTAAAGCCACTTTCTCTGCGTAATAAGACAAGTATCAAGGCTGGGAGGTCCCATTAATCCACAATATTAAGGGATATTAATTTAAGATTGCCAGTCCACCATGAGCTATATATATATATATATATATATATATATATATATAGACAGAGAGAGAGACAGAGAGAGAGAGAGAGAGAGAGAGAGAGCAAATATTACCAAATATCACTGTAGAATTAATTGTTTAAGGGGAAAACTGATCTTTTTAAGGGAAAAAACACCCTAAAAAGAATATATTTTGTGTTTTTTTCATAGTAGAATACATATCAGTTAAGCTGGAAAACAAAACATCAAGACTTGAATTAATGAAGTCATCAGATGACACTTGTGGAGTTTGGAGTGACTGAAAGAGAGTCATATCTGTAGATAGTTATACATCCGTTTGTCCATATTACAGCAGGATCAGACGGCTGCTGTCAGAGCCTTATTTTCTGTCATCTCTTATTCTCCTTCTTGCTGCATGCAGGCTCAGTCTTCTAAAGACTCATCTGCAGCGTGTTCAGCTCATTTTAATACGGCTGGTCAAATCTAAAAAATGTAGTATGGCACTGACAATACCAAACATTTTCAATACAGCCATCTCATCTTATGTGTTTTTAACATTGTTGCAGTTGGATGCTAGTAGTACACAATAATGCATTCTTAAAAGATATATTTAAAAGGTATATTTTAATTATATTTAACATGCTGCGTTAAAATGCCCAAAATGACTAGACTAGACTAGATGATATATATTTCGTTGAATTGTTTTCTTACAGTATTCCAAATGTTTCCAACAACGTTCAAACCCAGAGAAATCTGTCATTTTTATTCAGCCAATGGTCTGTTTGATTTGATCACCTCTGTTCCCCACACTCATAAAATAATTTTTAGCATAATTGCTTTGACCACAGATAACAGCGCTGGGATACTACACGATTGAAAATATGTTAAATATTTTGCAGATGACACCCTATTGTTTTTGGAGAATACATGACAACATTTTCCAGAAACTAATATAATATTGAGACTCGTAGACTTTGTCTGGGTGACAACATGTGTGTCCATTGCTAAAAGTGATGTCCATCTCTTCACAGAGTGACTTATGGGGACTGTTAGCCATGGATACTGCGGATCAACTCAACACGACTCAAGTGATAGACTCACTGCTTGAATTTAAATCCTCAAACTGCTGCTCGACCACCAGCTCGACATACGATGAGAACTTCTTGAAGCTGGACGACAGCACGAAGCTGGTCGGAGTTCAAGTTATTCTCATCCTCGCTTACAGCACCATCATACTGTTTGGAGTCATCGGAAACTCTTTGGTGATATATGTCGTCTACAAGTTTAAAAACTTACGGACTGTGACTAATTTCTTCATAGTGAACTTGGCGGTGGCAGACTTGCTGGTGAACACGCTGTGTTTGCCGTTCACGCTCGTCTACACACTGTACGGCGAGTGGAAGTTTGGTCAGGTGTTGTGCTTCATGCTGCCGTGCGCTCAGGGCATGGCGGTGCACGTGTCCACCATCACCATGAACGTCATCGCCCTGGACCGCCACCGCAGCATCATCTACCACACGGAGACCAAGATGTCCAAAGACATGTGCGCTGTGGTCATTATCATCACCTGGGCCGTCAGCGCCCTGTTGGCCAGCCCGCTCGCCATCTTCAGGGAGTACGGAACGTTCGACCTCTCGCCGGACGAGTCCATTCAGGTGTGTACGGAGAAGTGGCCGGGAACCAGCATGAACGGAAGCATCTACAGCATATCAGCACTTCTGATTCAGTACGGTTTACCTCTGGCCATCAACTGCGTCGCCTACATTCGCATCTGGAGTAAGCTGAAGAATCACATGACTTACGGGGGCCGAAACGACCGCCATCAGCGCAGGAAGAAGACCACAAAGATGCTGCTGACCATGGTGGTGGTCTTCGCCGTCAGCTGGTTGCCTTTCCATGCGTTCCAGCTGGCCGTCGACATCGACAGCAGCGTGTTGTACATGAAGGACTTTAAGCTGCTTTTCACCGTGTTCCACATTGTGGCAATGTGCTCGACGTTTGTCAACCCCATCCTGTACGGGTGGATGAACAACAACTACAGGACGGCGTTTTTCTCCGTGTGTAAGTGCGTCCCGCCCTTCAGTTTGGGGCCAAGTAGCTCCAAAGACAAAGAGACACCAAAGAATGGAGTGAGGGTTTGTACATATATAAAATCAACAAATGTCTAAGTTGCATGGTTAAAGATGGCTCATTGATAATCTTTAGTGGAAATGTAAAATTTGTATTTGGTTTTGTGTGGGCATTTTGAGGGACGATGAAAACTATATATGGGTTTGGAGAAAGTACTTAAACATTTAAAAAAGGGCCTCAACTTGACCAAGTTGTGGTGAAGTGACCAAATTAACATTACTAACAGTGCTATAAATTGGAATTACTTGTTCAATACAACCAATACTCATCAACTCACAAGTATTTATGAGAGTAAAAGTATGATGGATATTCCTCTTTGTTGATGTAGTTTCCTCTGATGTATTAAATGATTTGACTCTTAAATTTGGGCACAGATGATTCAACTTTTGGAGTTCGGTTATGATTACTTTTATCGTTTCAGATAGATTTTCTATGTTCTCGCAACCGTACAGCCACCACAGTCCAGATGAGAGGAGATCTAAGCTGCTAAAAATGTAGCTTGCCTTCAGCCAAGCAGCAACCACTCGAGCTAAAAAATATGCTGTAGGGCCAAAAACTGCAGTTCCTTGACCAGCCGCTTGAGGCAAGCTCAAAAAAGCGAGTCAATCCCCATAGATACCAATGTTAAAATGCCCAACTTTACAGCAGAAATAAACAGCCTCATACAAAAATGGTTTGGGCCTCTACAGCTAATTTCCCTGTTCATGATAACCTATATGCTATCCTTATAATAAGGCTTAAAGTTACACATATTTAAGGACGTCTTTGCCAATTTTTGGTTTTGCCAGGAGTTGGGAGGAGTCAGGCACTGCCACCATGGTTACCGACAAAAGCCACCACACAGTCTATACAGTCTATGGTTATTACCTTGCACTCAGAGCAATGAGGCTAATGAGCCTCCATGACTGCCTTTCAAACATTTTTTGGCCTTGATTTGGCTCTCGGACTACTTACAGCCTGCCGAACCTCAATGGTGAAGACTTGTTTATACAGCCTGAAAGAAATACCTGCAGCCAGAGATTAAAAAGCACTGCCAGCTATGTTTTTCAGAGAATCATTGAAAGATTAAAATGGTGAATTAAAAGTTAAAAACAGTTAATACTGGTCAAAAATAAGATCCTTCTTGCAGTGAGATGCAAAAATAAAAATCATTCATTCATTCATTATCCATAACCACTTATCCGCACTCAGGTCAGCAGACTATCACAGGGCTGACATATAGAGACAGACAACCATTCACGCTCTCATTCACTCCTACGGACAATTTAGAGTCACCAATTAAACCTAAGTGCATGTTTTTGGACTGTGGGAGGAAGAACATACAAACTCCACACAGAAGAGCCGCAGGCCGGAGTCGAACCGGCGACCCTCTTGCTGTGAGTCAAGAATGCTAACCACTAGACCCTTATATAAACAAACAAACAAACAAACAAACCAAAAAACAAACATAATTTTAAGTACTTATTAGAATAATACATTTACATTTAGTCATTTAGCAGACGCTTTTATCCAAAGCGACTTACAGGAAGAATAAAAACAAACAATCAAGGTATATAAAGGTATAATAAGGTATAATAAAAATGCTAATATCTGCACAGTTATAAAGCTAAACTTTCCGACAAATGTGACACACATTCAACACAACATGACCCACTTGTGTTGCAGTGTTTGTAGCTTTTATTGAGTCACTTTAAGGATTAAAGTCCTTATCTATGAGCTGTAACAGATATAATGAATTTCAGTGAAAGTCTGAACCATGGCAGTAAAGGAAAAAACAACAACAATAAAGAACCATATAATAAAATAAATATATCACATACAGTACAAACCACAAAAAATATTTGTAGTCTCTATTCTGTATGAACATGAAGCTTCCTCTTTACTGTCTGATATGTTCGCCTCTTATGGTAATTAATATTTGAATGTCTCAATGCCAGTCAATGCCATTGTCATAACATCATATAACTCTCTGCTTTTACCTTGAATTCAACAAAAGGACCTTTTAGATCCATCATTACAAAAAAAAACCCTGAGCACAAGTCATCCTTACACAAGTGAAATAAGAATGGTGGTAATACACTTTTTGTCTAACCTGATGTCTGACTATTCTAATTAACCATTGTGGTTTATTAAACGCACTAATTATCCTAGGAATATGTATTGAGATTTACCAGATTGAACTGATTGATCATCTTTGGGGCATCTTACAACATATGAATAAGGGGAACTTGTGACTATGATACCTGGCAATGATTGAAGATCATATCTAATAAACTCTTCGCGGAATTCATTATAATAATTAATTAGCAATTTAGCAAGTGACACAGGAGGAGAGCTCATATAAATTGCCTTGGTAAAGCTTGAACAAATTGAACAAACTGTGTCAAAGTCTCAGTATTTTCACTTTTATATTGTACAAGTTTGCATTGTATAGCTCTACATAACGTCTCTTAGTTGTTCTATATTCATACACTGCAAAAAAAGAAAAGTTGGGTGAACTCAAAATTTCAAGGCAACAAAGTTCGATAAAATTTTAAGTTGGACAATTAAACTAAACACTAAGTTTTGTTTTTGAATTAGCTCAACTCTGAATTTCTCTGGCACGATTGTAACGGCGCTGTGAAATGTCAGCTAATGTTGAGACCACAATTTTGAGTTAGCATTGATACGCTAATGGCTACTCTTGTAGTTGTAACAAGCAACGCCGCTAGCATCAGTTAGCCGCTAGCATCAGTTAGCCGCTAGCTTTCGCTGATGACCAAATTTCACAACAAAGAAATAAGAGTTATCAGAACTATTGTCCCTTGTTGTGAACCCCAACTTAAAGATATAAGTAACAACAACTCACAACTTGTTTTTGAGCAGACAACTGGCTTCCTTTGTTGTGCTAACTTACATTATTGCCCTTAATGTCAGTAATTTATATTTCCAAGTTTACTCAATTAAATTACTGTTTTAGGCCAAAAAATACAAGTTGGCTTTTTTGCAGTGTAGGTAGCTCAGCTGACCTGACCTACCTGATTATATCATTGTAATATTATTACTATCAGTGGTATCAATGAAAGTCACAACAGGTACAACCCTGATTCCAAAAAAGTTTAGATTTAAGTTTATCGGTTTGAACATAAAATACATTGTAATTTGTACAGTTTTCAATTGAATTTATGTAAAAAAGGATTACCAAATTATCCCATTCAGTTTTATTTACATTTTCAAGTTTTTTGAAATAGGGTTTTGCAGAATAATGGGAGGTATGAGTGTTTTTTTTGGGAAAGTATAAGTAACAATAAGAAGATGTGCTCCATTTTAAAACAATTTATAACTGGAAAGTTAAGTCAGAAGTGGAGATTTTGTAGATATTTGGAAAATATCACTGTGTAATCAATGATCAGCATACTTAATTGCCTAATTATATGTTGCATACAACCCATTCTCACCCCAAAGTTTTCAAATATGACAAACACTTTAAACTACGATGATTTACATGACCATAGTTTTGGTGGGAGTAAAGGAGGAAGTCAGGAAACCAGGATGGATGGATAGGGTCAAGTGGTTTTATTGCAAAAAAAGTCCTTGACATCCAAAACTGAAGTAAAGGTTGGTGTGGTCAAAATTCACCTTTGTCTTTTACATTACATAAGTTACATAATGCTCTGTAACTTCAGTAACTTAACCCAGCTACACAAACCATGATCTTTTCCTAAACCTAACCAAGAAGCTTTGTTGCCTAAACCTAACCAAATGAAAATGTATTTATTTTAACCAAAACCATAATCTTTTCTTACACTGAAAAGTTGTTTTCTGTATGCAGGAAGGTTTATTTTGAAAAGACAGTGTATGCATGTAACATGCAGAAACTGACTCGTGCAAAACTGACGTTAGTAAGGTAGAAGTTAGTTTGAAGTGTAACGTCTCTGACCAAGCTACATGAGAATGCATGAATTTACTGCATTTATGAAAAGATAAATTATTTAAATTCATCAAGCTAAGGCGCATTAACATACATTGTCGCCCCTTAAAGTTGGAATAATTTTGTTTTCAGACACAATCCTCTGATAATTGTGGTGTCATTTTCATTGGAAGAGATTGATTAATTCAGTTTTGAGAAGATATACACTTCTGTCAATAATAAATCACATTTTCACAATCATTTCATGGAAAGAGGTAAAAAAAAAAAAATGTAATTCCAACTTCATGGGTGACATGTATATAAACTTTATAACCTCATAAAAAGGAACAAAAACAAAAAAAATGTCGATATTCAGTGGATTAGGTGTTATTATGGATGTTTAATGTCCTGTTTTATCAGCCTGGTTGGACACACTGTAATAATAATAATAATTATAATAATATCTTGTTAACTGTCAGCAGTCAGCTTATGGTGCATGCTAAAATATAAAAATAAATGGACAAATTAACATTAACAATTTAATGTCCTGTTTTATCAGCCTGGTTGGACACACTGTAATAATAATAATAATAATAATAATATCTTGTTAACTGTCAGCAGTCAGCTTATTGTGCATGCTAAAATATACAAATAAATGGACAAATTAACATAAAATGCATGTGAATTCATGGCACGTGTTAAATGAAGAAAGTGACATGTGAAGTACATACTGCTAATGAATGTACACTGTAAAAAATGTTTGTAGAAATTACAGTAAAACACTGTCAAATTGCATCAGAAATAGGTCGTAAAATTGAACATTGTACATCACCGTAGTAGATACTTTTAATTACTGTAAATCAAAGAATAGCATACAACTTTAAATTCTACTGTCATAAACTGTAGAAAACACACAGTTGTGCTGTAAAATTAAACAATTTTCATGTAAAATGAATGGAGAAATACCATGATGACACAATTATCCTGAAAGTAATGGGATTATTCAGTATAAATTTATTTATCATTAATTTATCACTTATTGTAAGTCGCTTTGGACAAAAGCGTCTGCTAAATGACATGTAATGTAATGTAAATAACAGTTTTTTGGCTGATATTTACATTTACATACGCTCACTGTATTTCTTACGGTGAAGTTCTGGCAACCACAGCTGCCGGTATTTTACCGTAAATTAAACAGATTTTTTTTTTACAGTGTATTATTGTTTCAGCCTTGACGTTTATTGGGGTCTTTGTTTTGGGGTCTGAGTTACAGCCGCAGAGAGATGCAGATGTTTGCATTAAGGGTTCAGCAGGAAACTGATATATGTTTTCTTATTATACAGATGAGAGGAGTTCCTCCCCCTCCCAGACTTGTCTTTGTTTGCACTGGGCATGCTAATTACCGCTATTTGCCTCTGCAGTGATTACACCGGTGCTCAGAGTCTGAAGAGCCCTTCCTGTTGACCAGGGCCTCACTGATTTACTTTGTGCGTACGTGAGGAGCCGAGGGACTGATGTATTAGCTCCACATGTCCATTTTTAGTAAGCTATTCATGGTGTATTCAGCACGAAATCAATAATTGTTTCTTTAACTGTCTGATGTTATTGAGCAGCAGCTGCTGCCACAAAGTGTACCCTCAGGAGGAGCACACTTGCTAATCATGTAAAATGAACAATAGCTTTGGAACTAATTAGATTTAAGCTTGTTTGCTGATGTCTTTTGGCTTTCCAAAGAGAAAGCACTTACATTACTCCCACTGTCCGTATCTTGGCTTCCCATCCATATGTATTAATATTTGATTTATGGCATCCTATCAGAGGCCAGAGTATTGATTATGTCAATTAATTAAATCCTATTGTGAAATAATTAAGTGGAGCTGGTAGTGAAACACAGAGTGGCCGCAAATTCAATGGTGGGTCAGAGCATATTTAAGATGCTGAATATTTATGTTATATATATTTATATATTTAAGGGTACACTAATTCTGGAAAGATTAGTCATGCTAATCATTTATTTGGTTATGCAAAAAAAAAAAAAAAAATTACCGAAAGAAAAACAGCACAGCATTTTATCTTTTTAAATTTGTGTACTTTTCCTAAAAACAACATATAAAATGGTAGATATAAAGCTGCATTATGTTTGTGGAAATAACTGTAATAAAAGCCAACATATTAAAAAAAAAAACACAAAATGACCATAAAAGACACAAAATGACCAAAAAAGACACACAATTACCAAAACAATACATAAAAATGACCAAAAGACAAAATGACCAAAAAGACACAAAATGTCTAAAAAAAGACACAAAATGACTAAAAAGGGAACAAAATGACCAAAAAGACAGAAATTGACGACAAAATGCCCCAAAAAAGACACAAAATGACCAAAAAAGGCACAAAATGCCCAAAAAAGACACAAAATGCCCAAAAAATATTTCTAAGGGTACACTAATTCTGCAAAGATTAGCCATGCTAATCATTTATTTGGTTATGCAAAAAAAAAAAAAAAAATTACCGAAAGAAAAACGGCACAGCATTTTATCTTTTTAAATTTGTGTACTTTTCCTAAAAACAACATATAAAATGGTAGATATAAAGCTGCATTATTTTTGTGGAAATAACTGTAATAAAAGCCAACATATTAGCTAGTTAGTTATACTTTTACACATGCAGCAGACATGGACTCTCTTCCCTGGTCAGGTAGCACAAAGTGGGTTTATCATCACTTTCTTAATAGAAACAGATATTTGTGCTGCAGAGAATCGGCCATGAATTATATGAACCATGGAACAAAAAAGGAAAGATAAAAAGAAGATCATCCTTCAAAGATCAGGTTCAACTTCAATTTTAATAAAGAGATTTGTGCACCTTCAAGACATCACTTCAGACTGAATTTAGCATTCAAATGATAATCAAAATACTAATTTGCAACACCAGAGTGCACTCAGCACCACAGGCCCTTAAATGTACCATATAGAGCAGTAGTTCTCAACCTTTTTGAGTCGTGATCCCCAATTTAACATGCATGTTGTCCGCGACCCCCACTCACTGAACAGAATCTCACACGCACAGTTCAGATCATACAAACTCAGTTGATACAACACATTTTGGACAAATAATGAAGCACAAAATGACCCAAAAAAGAAACAAAATGACCCAAAAAAGAAACAAAATGACCCCAAAATGACCAAAAAAAGACACAAAATGTCTAGAAAAAGACACAAAATGACCAAAAAAGACACAAAATGATCAAAAAAAAGACACAGAATGACCAGAAAAGACACAATATGACCAAAAAAGACACAAAATGACCAAAAAATACATTAAATTACCAAAAAAAGACACAAAATGACCAAGACAGACACAAAATGACCAGACAAGGCACAAAATGACCAAAAAAGACAAAAAATGAGAAGACAGAATAACAAAAAAAACCCACAGAAGACATAAAAATGACCAAAAAAGACACAAAATTACCAAGACAGACACATTAAATGACCAAAGGAATAAAACACATTAACACATGAACACTTTAACACAGTGGAGACAGAGCTGACTTCCAAAATGATTTGGCGACCCCCAGAAATCATCTCGCGACTCCAATTGGGGTCCCGACCCCAAGGTTGAGAATAGCTGGTATAGAGGACTGTTGGCTGTGTTAAGAGCTAAAAATGATACTTTAGCTCCCCCCGCTGTCTCAGCAGGCTCCTAACAGCAGTACAGTGTGTGCAGCAGAATCAATCAGTGATGTAAGCCTGTTGAGACTGCTGTTGAGGCTTGTTATTATTATTAAACTATAAACTATTAAACTACTACCTACAGTATAGTACTGTCACTTCATATACATTCTGTTTTTTGACAGTTACAACACTTTGTTGTAGCGGATTGCAAACGAACCCTGAGGACAAGTTTGTAATGACTGCACCATGACATGAAATGAAAATATTCTGTTGGTTTTTTTTGGTTTTTATTATTTAGTTTCAGCCTGACATACTGAACACTGGAATCTGAAATAAAGTTCTGTAAAAAGTTCTTAAAAACACACCAGGAGAGAGTAATGATGAGCCCATTGACTTGGAGTACTTTATTATCAGCAGACTCAGAAGTGAAACTGTTTTAACCACACCAATCACATTTTTATCCCCACTGTGTGTTACAGCATTGCAGTACAAATTATTGAGTTATGTAATGTATGCTGAACCCAAAAACAAAGAAAACCAAAGAAAAATCATAAGTCTGCATCCAGAACTCTCTGAATACTGATGGATGCTTGTTAAGAAGCTGCCTTTTGGTCACAGGATTAATACTGGTGTTGTCAGGCAGATTTTGTTATATACTATTCATAGTTATACAATAACTAAGTGCATTTATTTGAGTATTTCCATTTCATGTAACGTTATACTTCTACTTCACTACATTTTGAGACAAATATTGTACTTTTTACTCCAGCTGCCAGCTTTAGGTTTAGAGATTTTAAATAAAATACCATGATACATTTCAAGTGATTAGACTTTTAACAGTATATTATTAGTTAAAATGAGCCCTATCTTTACAAAATTAAAACACGGGCAATACAAATAATCTAATAATATATTTATACTTATCTGAGTGGGTCCATTCTGCATAATGAGTACTTTTCCCTTTGATACTTAACCCTTTATCAGGCAAAGAACTATATTTGGTAACTTCAGGTAATATTTCGAGAAAAAAGTTGCAAATTTACTAGATTAAAGTGGCAAATCTACAAGAAAAAAAGTCGGAGATTTAAGAGATTTAAAGTGGCAAATCTGCGCGAAAAAAGTTGCAGATTTACGAGAAAAAAGTGGGAAAAAAGCAACAGTTTTCTCCCAGATTCACCACTTTGAATCTCATAAATCTGCACATTTTTTCCTCGTAGATTTGCCACTTTAATCTCGTAAACTTTTTTCTCAAAATATTATTTTCATATGTTTTTTTTTTTTACACATTCTGGCTGTATGTAATATCCTCCAATATTCTCTAGGGTTGAAATTTGGAATTTGCAAGTATTTCAATGAGTGCCCTATTAAGGGTTAAAGTACAATTTGATGCTGATACTTTAGTACTTTTACTTCATTAAGTTTTGAATGTAGGACTTTTACTTGTAGTGGAGTAATTTCAGTGTGGTGTCAGTACTTTTACTTAAGTTAGGGATTTGAATACTTTTTCCATCATTGATCACAGGACTCCGACTAGTTTTTTAAATACAAAGAAATGCAAACTCCAGCACTCCAAAAGTGTTGGAAAAAGGGATCTAGCAGCAGATCCTCATTGGAAAATGTATAAGGACCCCTGGCCAACGTGTTCTTTGTGTTTTTGTGTACTTCAGTCAAGACATTTTGTGTCTTTGAAAACTCACACTTTTAGAACAAATTCTCATTTACGATTTGTTCATGAGAATATGTTCTAAAAGAAGACATATTACATCACCTCATTTTCCTTTTTTGTCTGTTTCTTGTTGCTTGAAAGCTCCTTGACATTACGTCACTTCATCAGAGTTCCCGTTCTCAGATCCTCGGGTCCTGGTCTGGCGGTCTGTTCGGCAGCAGCGGTCAAATACATCACCGTGGGCGGTCTCACAGGGTGGCTGCTGGCCAGCGCTGATGTATTTTTCCTCAAAAAGAACAGATGATGAAGACCAGGCGTACAGATGTGCCCCCTCTCACTGTAAGCATGTTGGCTTTCTGATAAAGTTAAGCTGAAAGTAATGTGGGGCTGGATTGTGTTAAAGGTAGAAGAGAAATGTATTTGTTTTTTATAGATTTTCTGGTGGACGGATCCCAGTGAGTCGGATTTAATTGCACTGTATGATGTGTTATACTCTTTTTCTGGATTTTTGCAGGGCTGTCTGACTTCATATACAAACTGAACACTGCAGAATTTTCCATCCTGTGAGCCTGTTACAGAGGAATGATTCCACTTATGGTGCAATATGCCTGAAGATTTCATTCAGTGGTGTGATTCAGATACACTGCAAAAAAGGCCAACTTGTATTTTTTTGGCCTAAAACAGTGACTTAATTTGGTAAAACTTGGAAATATAAATTACTGACATTTAGGGCAATAATGTAAGTTAGCACAACAAAGGAAGCCAGTTGTCTGCTCAAAAACAAGTTGGTGAGTTGTTGTTACTTATATCTTTAAGTTGGGGTTCACAACAAGGGACAATAGTTCTGATAACTCTTATTTCTTTGTTGCGAAATTTGGTCATTAGCGAAAGCTAGCGGCTAACTGATGCGAGCGGCTAACTGATGCTAGCGGCGTTGCTTGTTACAGCTACAAGAGTTGCCATTAGCGTATCAATACTAACTCAAAATTGTGATCACAACATTAGCTGACATTTCATAGCGGCGTTACAATCGTGTCAGAGAAATTCAGAGTTAAATATTTACTTAAAATATTTAGTTTAATTGTCCAACTTAAAATTTTATCGAAGTTTGTTGCATTGGAATTTTGAGTTCACCCAACTTTTCTTTTTTTGCAGTGCACATCTAGTGCTACAAATATCAGACTACCTTCTGTGATACTAAGATAATAAGCCCAGCAATGATTGAAACATTGTCTGGAAGTCAGTGGTGGAAGTGCATTTACTTAAGTACTGTACTTAAGTACAATTTTGAGGTACTTTGAGGTTATGTAACTTTATACTTTTACTCCACTGCAGCTTTAGTTACTTTTCATGTCAAGATTTAACATAAAAAACAGGATAAATTTGAAGTGATTAGACTTTCTTTTTTTTTTTTTTTTCAATTAAACCTCATAACAGTATATTAAGTAGTTAAATTGAGCCCTACCTTGAGAAAATTAAAACACTGCTTACATAAATGCATCAATAATAATAATAATCCAATAATATATTTTGTTAATATAAAACAATCTGTGAGTGGGTCCATTCTGCATAACGAGTAATTTTACTTTTAACCTCTTATTATTCAAATACCTTTTTGTTTAGGGGGAGATAGCAGGTCAACAATAAATGCCACATAAAGGTGGGGAACATCATCTGAAAGCTTTGAACCTGAAGATTAATTTGAGATGAAGCTAAGTTGTTCTAGTCAAAAATATCTAATTAAAATGACTTAATGAATTATTTATTTATTCAAGCCTTTTATGGTAAATAAAGGGTCATAACATTAGGGTATGTCCAGTCCACGTTCAACTGAGTTCTTGCAGCAATTTTTGGGTTGATATCATTTGCTACACACATTTGGTGCTCAATAATGCAATTTTATTCATACTGAGAATGGATAGAAATGGTCAGAAATAACCTCCAGAATATTACATAAATATGCCAAGACCTTTGGAGCAACATAAAAGAATACATGCTGTGATTTCGTTTCAAAAACTTTGGTCATTTTGGAGATTTCTGTATTTTCAGCGATTGGATGATGAGCCCTTCTGTTCTACAATCTGCTGAGAAACACCCTTACTGTTAATATACCTAGGGAAGCTGCATATCGTCTGACTGATCTAGGTCTCTAGTTTGTGGTTGTAAAGTTTCATGAGGCTGGGATTATGCTAGAGGTCAGAGCAGCTCATTTTATACACTGAGGTTGAGACTCAAGAAATGCCCTCACTGCAATGAACTGGCTACTACTGGTGACTGACATCATCCCACGTGAAAAAAACTGGGCTCATTGAATCCACAAGAGTCTCAGCTTTCCAGTGATACCCAGTTTATGTGATTCAAAGCCTATTTAGGGACCTCAGTATGCACAAATATTCAAATACAGTAAGCGTAAATGGCAAATTAGTGCTACATGAGAAAAACTATGTGGTTTTTGCCTTAAACTGCATGTTATCAGCATAAAGTAGGCATGAAAGGAGAAATGTGGGAACACAGAGAGCCTGTTTTCATTCAGATAGCATGATGTCAGAGGTCACATGACCGCTTTGAAAATCGCCAAAATAGTCTAACTTTGCGGGATATCAGAACAGTAACCGGTTAATACTTTTAGTACATTTTGTTGCTGATATTTTGTACTTTTACTTAGTAAGTAAGTTTTGAATGCAGGACTCTTACTTGTAGTGGAGTATTTCCTCAGTGTGATCTTATTACTTCTTCCACCACTGCTGGAAGCTCAACTCATTTATGGTGTGAAGTAAAAACCCAGGACGCTCTTCTACTATCAGTTTTTGACTTTTTGGTTTGGTAATCTCTAAGTAGGTGACAAGAAGAGGCTGCAACATACAGTCAGAGTCACCAGTATGTGTGAAACTGTATGTGTGAACAACCACACAGGTGTTTTCACTTGTCTGGCTGATTAAACCTCAGCTGAGGATGAAGTCACCAGGCTGCTGTGAACCAATAGGAATGAAGCAGGTGTAATTTGCCCCGCCCTTTCAGGTGCAACAAAGCTAAAAGGAGAGTCAGGGAGATGTCAATCAAACAGAATGAAAATCAGCCTAATCTAAAAGTTGGATAGCAGCATCGGTGATCAATTCAATTCAATTCAATTCAATTTGATTCCAAAAAGCCATTTTCACAGCTGACATTTTGAGCTCAAATGTTACTAATACCATTATATCAAACTCTGCTCAAGTGTCCCTGTAACCCGTGACAATGTGACAGTGAGCCAGCAGGCCCACCATATCACCAGGACCCTGGAGCTGAAGCAGCAAAATTTAAAAACATTAGGCTAATTTTATTATCTAGCATCTAAAATACCAAACAGTGGCGGTTCTACACAGGGGCCTCCAGGGGCCACTGCCCCTGTGAAGAAGCCTTTGGCCCCTGCTGTGGCCCCTGTGTCAAATTAATAATAAAATGATCAATTTATAATGATGAACAATGGAACAATTCTAACCTTTTTTTTGTTCAAACAATATCTCATTGTACACAAAAGAAACCCAGAATGTTACATTGTATAATAGTTTAACTCTATGGAGTCTTATTGGGCTATTTTGTCCATTTTTGAATCCTTTTCATGTCTTTACATGTCTTTCTAAGTAATTTTGTGTCTTTTTTTGGTAATTTTGTGTCTGTTGTTGTGTCTTTTTTTATTTATATTGTGTCTTTTTTAGTTATATTGTGTCTTTTTTAGTTATTTTGTGTCTTTTTTGGTCATTTTTATGTCTTCTGTGGGTTTTTTTTTGGTTATTCTGTCTTCTCATTTTGTGTCGTTTTTGGTCATTTTGTGTCTTTTTCAAGACATTCAAAGATTTTGAATGCTTAAATATCATCTTTGCCATTTTTTTAATGTGCTAATGTGCCCCTCTGATTAAACACTGGCCCTTCCTTGGCCAGGTCTCATTGTACACAAAATATATATAAAGATCATTCTGACTGTACTGCACTTTCAAAATAAGAGAAGTGATTGTGCACAAAAATGAGAAATGTCATTGTCATACAAAAAATAACTGTTATTGCTGGCAAGTCTCATTATTCAAATCAATGTATTTGTATCTTCCAAATATACTTAAATGAGATGTTTAAACGAGCTAAAATAAAGACTTTAAATGCTTCAGTATCATCTTTGCCATTTTTTCATGTGCTAATGTGCCCCTCTGATTAAACACTGGCCCCTCCTTGGCCCCCACAGTAAAATTAGTCTAGAACCGCCACTGATACCAAAGATACTACAAGTCATTCTGAGGGGGACATGAATGTGTTCACTAAATCGCATGCTGATCCATCCAATAGGTGAATTCTGAATTTGATTGCATGTTTTTATTTGGGTGTTTATTTTAAACAGCGTCACAACATTTTTTACATTTCGGGGTTGTAGAAACTGTGTTTTGTAGTCACTTATAACCTGACTGAAATGTTCCTAAACAGAAACAAAGTAAAGCTTTTTGAAATATTATTGCACACAGACAACATGAGATAAACAAGTGCAGATATAACACACACACACAGCAGCTGAAGGACAATGGAGCATGTGTCTGTGTGTCTGAGTGTGTGTTGTTAATCTATGCGTTGGGGTAAGTAGTGACGAGGTCGTGTCCCTCCGGTGGTCTCATTCTAGAGCGAGCGTGAGTCTCACAGTACAGCTGCCCCTCCACGAAGAAGTAGCCCTTCTGTTTGAGGTTGACGTCACAGTCGGAGCACACGAAGCAGCCGGGGTGACGGTATTTATCTCGCGCCTTCACCACCGTCCCGCTAAGGCAGAAGAGACAGAGAGAGACGTCAACGGCAGACTCTGTAATAATTAAGCCCACCAAATGAATAATTACTAATATGTTGCAATTTATTTTGTTTTCTTATTTTATTTCTTTTTCTCTGCTATATCTGTAGCCGGATGATTCTTCCTTTTTTAATGTTCTCTAATGAAATGGTAAATTATAAGTGTAAACAGCTGATATTAACACTATAGACATCTGAATTAATGATTTTTACAGTATAACATTTGTCAGGTAAATATGAATGTAGAATTTTTTTAACAGTATTGCATGTATGTATTAATTGAGTTTGTTATTGTTTTTCTTGTATGTACTGTTTTTGTTTATGTTGTTTGTATGTCATGTTCTGTGTCTTTTTAGGGACCCCAGGAAGACTAGCAGTCGCCAAGGCGTCAGCTAATGGGGATCCATTCAATAAACAAATAAATATTACGGGTGTTTGCATCACTTGTGTATTTTAATATAGATTTGTTTTTAAATAAAATACTGCCACAGTCTATTATTCTGTCTGTCTGGTGTCAATAACTGTTTATTTCTCACATATTTGGTTTGTACAAGGTGTGTAGCAGTAATAGTGAAGTTAGTCAAAAGGTAGTACATGGTATATAGGGTTGCAAATTTGGTGTATTTTCAAAGTTGGAAAATTTCCATGGGAATTAATGGGAATTTATGGAAATTAATGGGAATTAACAGGAATTCATGGAAATTAATGGGAATTCATGGGAGTTTATGGAATCAACAAAAATGTATGGAAATGAACAGGAATTTATTGGAATTAACGGGAATTTATGGAAATTATTATTAGTATTATTAATAATAATAATAATAATAATAAATAATAATAATAATAATAATACATTTTATTTGGAGGCGCCTTTCTTGGCACTCAAGGACACCGTACAAAAAAGACAGAAAAGATACAGCAATAAAATACGATAAAATACACAGAATTAATAACAATACAATAGATAGATTGGACAGGGTAATAGTAATTAACGGGAATTTATGGGAATTAATGGGAATTATCCAGAATTTATGAGAATCAACGGGAAGTTATGGGAATTAATGGGAATTTTGTGTCTTTTTTTTGTCAATTTGTGTCTTTTTGTGGTAATTTTTTGTAATTTTGTGGTCAATTTGAGTCCTTTTTTGCTTAATTTTATGTCATTTTTTGGTCATTTTGTTAAAAGTAACAATACAATATAAAAAATATATAAATGCACAGACAGAGAGATGTTTTAGTTGCAAAATTCGCCGTATCAACTGAGTTTGTATGATCTGAACTGTGCGTGTGAGATTCTGTTCAGTGAGCGGGGGTCGCGGAAAACATGCACGTTTAGGAATGATCTGCTACCAGTCAGAACACTGATGTGGTTCAAATTAAAGGGTAAGAACAAACAACCTATGTGGTCATATGGGTTGGAGGACTTTTCCAGTAAGCCTGCGTATGCTCAGACAAAAGGGCTGTTAATTAATCTCTACAGGAGCTATAGTTTGTGGTGTTCCTGCTGTGTACTCTCCACCCTCTTGTGTTGACTCATGGAAGCTCTAAATGCAAATCACAGATGATTTGTTCCTATTTTTACTCACACAATCCCATTCCCACACTTGTCGCAGACGGGCAGTTTCTGCAGGTTTCCTGTGGGCGGGGTCGGTCTGGTTGTGGGGGCTTTCACTGTCCTGGTCACAATGGGACGAGTGCCTGGACACAAAGAGAGACCACTCAACAACAATAACAACAAAACACTCAAGAGAAATGGGTCAGGGTCTCTTATCACCCCTTGAATCCTAAATGCACATAACATTATTACCACATAATCAATAAAGGAAACACATGGAGGACTGCTTTGTGATGACATATTGCGTAGATTAACACTACAGGGAACTCACGGGGGTGTGGTTTAATTACATATTATGTTGCAGATTGTTTATGTTATGAGGCCGGTGAGTCATACAGGGTCAACATAATGCATAAATGATTTAAAGAAACTAAAAAGCGCTCTTTCTGCTAGTTATGAAATTGTCTAAATGTAATACTAACGCCTCTATATGACCTACATAAAAATAATGAGGCCATCAGCAACAAGAGTTGACAAGTGAAGACAAGTGCCACTGTATAGTTATTCTTAGTGCCTGTAACCAGGTAGAGAATCAACGGGAAGTTATGGGAATTAATGGAAATTTATGGAAATTAACGGGAATTCATGGGAATTTATGGAATCAACACGATAACAACAGGATATTACATACTGCCAGAATGTGTAAAAAATATTTTGAGAAAAAAGTTTACTAGATTAAAGTTGCAAATCAACGAGAAAAAATGTGCAGATTTATGAGATTTAAAGTGGTGAATCTGCAAGAAAAAAAGTTTTTTTTTTTTCACTTTTTTTTCTCGTAAATCTGCAGCTTTTTTCACACAGATTTACCACTTTAAATCTCTTAAATCTGCAACTTTTTTTCTTGTAGATTAACCACTTTAATCTCTCTTGTATGAAAAGTGCTATACAAATAAAGTCCGATTGATTGATTGATTGATAACACAACTGGCTTATCAGGTAACATTTCATGCCACTTGTGTCCACAAGGGGGCGCCAAATCAACACAAAATCTAAGTTCATTGTAGTTGCTTTAGAGGCCTTATTCAGTCGTATTCGGGATATTTTTACTTTACCTTCTTACAGTGAGAAGAAGTGAAGATGCATTGTCAATTATTTATTCAGTCTATGGTTCAGGGAGGAATTATACTTATATTTATCATCATGCACGTGCATCCAGACTGGCTAACAAAACAAAGAATAGAACAGCACAATTAGAGGAAGCGTGACTTTATTCTCTGCTCAGGACACCATTCCTCCACTATGTCTTTACAGATTCATACTCATGAGCAAATAAGCAACAAAGTAATAAAAAACTCGTCAAAATCTTGTTTATCAGGAGTACATGACGCCACTTTTTTTTCCCAACTGAAGTACAAAAAATCTCCAATATAAATGAGCCAACACTGTTCTAACTTTGGTGAGTTCATGTAAAAACCCATAACTCAAAGTAAAAAGGCTGATTTAGAAAATATTTAACTATCTTTTAAAACATCTGTATATGGTTTTACATGACTTTGGCTGTCAGCAAAAGTACAAATATTTCTCTGCACCGGTAATCATTTCAACCTGTAAGATGTTTTTGTGTTGTGGAGGTTATTGTCTGGGAAAGATGAAGCGCTCACCATCACTGTCAATAAAGTCCTGCAGGGCTTTGAATGAGCCAGACTGCCGGGGCTCCTGGGGCTCCTCCTGGTCTTTCTGCAGCATCTGGTATACGTCAGAGTCCTCGATGCTGGTCAGAGTCCGGGGGCTGCACACACACACACACACACACACACACACACACACAGAGAGAACAATATCTGGTCAGGATAAAAGCAGCAATGCCACTCTGTGAAAATACTACAAGTAACAGTCCTGTGTTCAAAACCTTATTCAACCCTTTATCAGGCGAAGAACCGTATTTGGTAACTTCAGCTGATATCCAAAATAAAAAATAAAATTTTTTTGAGAAAAAAGTTGCAAATTTACTAGATTAAAGTGGCCGATCTACAAGAAAAGAAGTTGCAGATTTAAGAGATTTAAAAGAGCAAATCTGTTGTGACCACAATTTTGAGTTAGCATTGATACGCTAATGGCTACTCTTGTAGCTGTAACAAGCAGCACCGCTAGCATCAGTTAGCTGCTAGCATCAGTTAGCCGCTAGCTTTCGCTAATGACAGAATTTCACAACAAAGAAATAAGAGTTAGCAGAACTATTGACCCTTGTTTTGAACCCCCAACAATTTCCAAGTTTTACCAACTTAAATCACTGTTTTAGGCCCAAAAATACAAGTTGGCTTTTTTGCAGTGTACTAATGCCTCTATTTGACCTACATAAAAAAAATGAGTGGCCACTTTATAGTTATTATAGCTATAGGCCAGAATAAAAATTTAGCAGGCAAAGTTTAGCAGTTTGCAGTGATTAAGCCATTTAAAAAGAAGCAGGAGAAGAGTTTTCTTTAGATAATTAGATTTTTTTATGTTATGTTTAGTGGTTCATCAGCAGAGAAAGCGATCAATAAAAGGGACAGTAATAAAGCTTGGGTGAAACTAAAACTGAGAGACAAAGGTTGTTAAAAGGACAGTATTTTCCTTAAAAGAATAAAGTTGCATGAAATGGAAATAAAATGTTCCACCGCCGTCTTTCCCAGATCACCTCTAGTAAATCGGATTCAGTCATGTTAGTGGCATTGCAACCTTAATAACTGCATTACTCTGAGTTCTTTCAGGTGAGATCAACCAGCTGGAGATTAAAGAGCTACGACATGCTGAGTCTTCCTTAAAAGGAGAAACTGTGTTGTGGAAAGAGGATGCTGATTAATGAAAGTGGACTCTACAACACGCACCTTTTCATGCATGTTGTATATTTCTTTTATAATCATGTTCTAGTCTGTGGGTTGTAGTGGAATACATTACAGTGAAATCTCCATGTAAAGTGCAGCAGAGTGAGTCAGTGGACATGACTGCAGGTGATAAATGTCTTATTCTGAATTTGTGGTGAAGCCTCGGACAGATTCATTCCTGCGGGCTGTGGTCGTATATTCTCAGCGTGACACACCGTATATCAGGTAGCCTAATGAAACACACATGAGGGGGAGGCTGAAGGCTGAGGGCTGAAGGCTGATGGCTGACGTACTGCAGCACATCTGTGACCACGTTAAGCTGCTCAGCTGAAGCCTCCCAACAGACTGAGTGAGTCGTGTAACGAGCAAGTGGACGAGAGCAGTGGCGGTTCTAGACCAGTTTTACTGTGGGGGCCAAGGAGGGGCCAGTGTTTAATCAGAGGGGCACATTAACACATTAACAAATGGCAAAGATAATATTTAAGCATTTAAAATCTTTATTTTAGCTTATCTAAACATCTCATTTAAGTATACTTGGAAGATACAAATACATTGATTTAAATAATGAGACTCGCCAACAATAACCATTATTTATTTTTTTGTATGACAATGGCATTACCCATTTTTGTGCACAATCACTTTTTTTTATTTTGAAAGTGCAGTACAGTCAGAATGATTTATATATATATATATATATATATATATATATATATATATATCGGCAGTTAGCTACAGTTAGCTCTGTAGCAGTACAGTGTGAATGTGCTAACAGGCTAACAGTTAGCTCTGTAGCTGTACAGTGTGTATGTGCTAACAGGCTAACAGTTAGCTCTGTAGCTGTACAGTGTGTATGTGCTGCTGCTGCAGGAGGTGTTCACTTAGCGATCTGTTTGTTTACAACAAGCACCCCAGTGATCGTTGTCAGTGGGGTGAAAAGACGGTGAGAACCTCTAACCTGTTGACTTCAGGTCTGTCCCCGCCCATCATCAAGTCTTCAAGTTGTGAAATACGATCTGCCGTTAACCTGAGGTACTTTATTTTGAAAATATACCGGGTGTTTTATTTTGTGTCTGTGCACGACTTCCTGCCCCGAACGATCTGCTCTGTGCCGAATTGATGCGCTGTGCTCCGTCGTCCGACAAAAATAGTCTGCAAATGAATCGTGCATGTGCAAAGTGGCCACTGGCTGGCTTACAGTCTGTTTTGGGTCACTTCTGCCGGTTCCTAGGCAGATAAAGGAGGAGGGCTGGAATTGTGACAGATGACACATGCAGTTCTAAACATATTTAGGGTGTTTTTTACTGTCTTTTTGAAATTTTTGTTTGGTGGTATGCCGTGTGATTTTTCTAATGCAAAATATGTGCCGTGACGCAAAAGAGGTTGGGAAACACTTGTTTATGCTGTAGCTGCAGTAGGAATCATCACCTGGCAGGTTTGGGCAGCACCAGGCCTCGGATCTGTCCCTCCATGGCGTCCTGGATGTTTCCGGAGGAGTAGAGGCCGATGGGGGTGTTGTAGGCGGCGCTGACCACCTGATGAGTGTCGTCGAGGTTCGCCGCTGCCACAAACGGCTGAGCTTTCCGGTTATGACCAGTGCCAATCGGTTTAAACTCCTGTGGGAAGACGGAGGGAGCAAGCAAGCATTTTATTTATTTGTATTTATAAATACAATTTTATTTCACAGACATGACACGATACCAAGATTTAAAAAAACAGACACAAAAGGAAAAAATACTAATCTGAACTTTTTTCGCGCAGATTTGCCACTTTAAATCTCTTAAATCTGCAACTTTTTTTCTTATAGATTTGCCACTTTAATCTAGTAAATGTGCAACTTTTTTTTCGAAATACTACCTGAAGTTACCAAATATAGTTCTTTGCCTGATAAAGGGTTAATATGGAAATGTTGGCCTCCGAAAAGTATCTTCATCTATATGGACTCAATACTTGGTTGGTGCTATTTGACTTGAACTACTGGAAATAGACAATTTTCCATGATATTGAGAATTTATTGAGATTCACCAGTACATCTGCACCCTGCATCTTAAAAAATAATAACAATAATAAAAATTTAAAAACTGAAATTTCAGGACACAAACCTGCTGCTGAGCTTCCAGGTTCATTTTATACGGGTGAGTTTTTCCTTCCTCCACCACACGTGGGGACCACAGTCTTGATTCATTCCTGGAAATAAAAAACAGACTCTGGTCAGAAGGTCAGCACGAGACGACAGACGAAGCGACTGCTGAGCTCTTCTTAGAGTCTGTGAGTGTGTGTGAGTCGTCTATAATCCCACGCTATAAAACATCAAAACTGAGGCAGATGCAAATTAAGTGCAAACTGAATTTAAATCGTGGATGGATGGATAGAACATACCGTCCACAAAACCGTATAGCAAAGAAGTAAAAAAAAAAAGGGGGTGCAATAAAATTGAATTGGATTAAAAATAAACATTGAAATAACCTTTCAACAGTAAGACTGAGCTGATAGATCGACTCCTTTATCTTGTTCTGGGCTTCACAGTGCAGCATGTCGGTGGCCGGGACGCCCTCGATGGCCAGGATGACATCACCAGCACACAGGTTGGCAATGGCCGCCTTGCTGCCGGGAGTGATCTGGAAGTGAGTAGAAAAAGAAATAAAGACACTTTAGTATGGGTCAGGTTATCCGCTCACATGGCTTTTCCTATCACTGCTATGCAGATGACACTCAGCTCTATCTGTCATTTCCTCTTGATGACCCATCGGTCTCTGATGCCTCTCTGACATGGAGCCACTTGGATGAAGGCACATCACCTCCAGCTGAACCTCTCAAAAACTGAACTGCTGGTCCTCCCTGCTAAACCCACAATACACCACAACATCAACATCAAGATTGACTCCCTGTGTCTTTCACCCACCAAGGTGGTGCGAAACTTTGGGGTGATGATTGATGACCAACTCACCTTTTCCAGTCATGTCGCCTCAGTTTCCCGGTCATGCCGCTTTGCACTTTACAACATCAGAAAAATCAGACCTTACCTAACTCAACATGCCACTCAACTCTTGACACAAGCTGTTGTCATCTCAAAACTTGACTACTGTAACACCCTCCTGAAGGGCCTGCCAGCCAGCACAGTAAAACCGCTTCAGATGATCCAGAACGCGGCGGTCCTGGTCTACAACCAGCCAAAAAGGTCACATGTCACTCCGCTGCTCATTGAGCTCCACTGGCTACCTGTTGCAGCCCGCATCAAATTCAAATCTCTAATGCTGCCTACAGAGTTGACTCCGGTACTGCTCCTACCTACCTGAACGCCCTGATTCAGACATATGCTACCTCACGACCGTTGCGCTCTTCCAATGAACGGCGCCTGGCTCTGCCCCCCGTTGGTCCAAGGCAATCCAGACTCTTTGCATTTCTTGTTCCCCGCTGGTGGAACGCACTACCAGTTCCAACCAGAGCAGGGGCGTCCCTCTCTACCTTTAAAACCTCCTGAAGACCTTCAGAGAGCATCTTCTCTCCTAGCACCAGACAATAATTCTACTCCTCAAAGAATTGTCACTAGCACTTATTGATGCACTAATAGCTCTTATTGCAGTATACCTTGATTGTTTGCTTTTATTCTTCCTGTAAGTCGCTTTGGATAAAAGCGTCTGCTAAATGACTAATTGTAAATGTAAATGTAAAATGATTGCTTTGCTATTTTATCACCCAGTTATACATTGAGAAAGCAGAGGAACAACAAAAAGAAGAGAGAATCTTTAACTTTAATCCCTTAAGAACAAATCAGATAAAGATCAGAGACAAGAGGTAAAAGATAACAGGAAAGACTTGAAAGGCTGAAGTAGAGTCAATAGAGGGATGAATTCTGTTTTACATTCACAGTGTATAAAAAGAAAAACATAAGGTGTACATGACAAGATACAGAAAAAGGTACTGAATGAGATTCAAGACAAGAAGTGAAGTGAAGACTCAGGGCCCAATTTACAAAAGGATTGTAGCTGCTGAACGTGTGCAAATGAGACAAAAACAGACCATCTCATTCTCATCTGCAAAGGGTGAATGCACCTCTAACGACACTGAAAAAACAAATATCGCCCGCTATTTGCATGTTTGAATGAGGTAATGTGCATAAATTTGGTGCAAAATTTCTATTTCTATGCAAATGAGCCTCATCACAAAAACAGTCCAGTTCACAATCAGTAACAGTAAATGCAGTAACAGTGAAATTCTTAGTGCTTTCATGGAGTTGGTGGTGACTGAGTGCAATTTTTATCTTGTGTGAATAGGCCCTAAAGATGGGACAGACAGCGGTTGGGAATGATGCTATCAGTGGCTTCAATGCATTCAGTCGTGCAATTTAAGTGCAAACTGAATTTAAATCGTGGATGGATGGATAGAACATACCGTCCACAAAACTGTATAGCAAAGAAGTAAAAAATAAAATAAAATGCATATCTATAATACTGTAGAGCTCAAAAATTAAAATATGAAATACATTTTTTAAAAGAATCAATGCCATGTTAAACCACTGTATTTTATATGTAAGTCTTTCCAATAAGCATGAAAAAGTTTTTAACATGCATTTAAAAAAAAAAGAAAAACAAGTGAATTAACCTTTAATTAATTAATTAATTAATTCACCTCATTGAACCATTGAACCACCTTACTGTTGAAAGGTTGTATGCATAAACCATTGTTCTTTAAAGAACACAATTGCACTAAATATTGATTGAAATGGTTAGTAAGTTAGAGTTTTTAATGAAATATAAACAATGTTTATTGTTGTTTTTTCTGACACTTTTGGATGATTTAACATGCCTCGGCTTATTGCTGTTGAAAAAACGAACATAACAGAAGGGTTGAACAGCTAAATAGACAAATATTTTTATAATGTACTCAAGTATCAAAGTATCTGCCCACAAGGAAGAACAGAACAATTTAGCTTTATCTTTTCCTTAATTATTTTCAGAGGTTTTAATGCTTTTACGAAGGGGAAAAAGGGAAGGAAAGACAGCAAACAAAGGAGTAAATAAGCAGCATCGACAAACAGACAGAAAAGATGTCAGTAACATAAACAAAGGGTTTGGGTAACACTTTACAATAACCAGCTAAGTAATGTTTATAGATGGTTTATAAACCAATTATTAACATTTACAAAGTGCTATACACATTTAATCTTTAAATGTTTTCAACCAATTTCTTAAAAGTATATGAATCATTTCAAAATCATTAAAATACTTAATATGGTGTTAAAAATGTAATAATGAGTGCAACTAAAACTATTAATAAACTATTAATTATATTTTAATTGTTAGTTAATGGTAAATTAATTATAAACTTACATTAAATCATTTATAAATGGCTAATGGATGGTAGCCTGGCTAACACCAGACCAAATCTCATTTGAGATTAGGTCTGGACACCTACAATGCTTTTCTCCGTAGAGGAGGTGTGGTTTACGATCCTCCAGAGCCGTTTATTGGGCGCTTAGAATGTCTATCAAAGCGTCTGTAGGTAGCTCTTAGCCAATCAGATCAGTTATACCAGATGACGTAGTAGAGCAACAGAAATGGATGTTTGTTGTGTGTGTGTCTGTGAGAGAGTGTTGCTTGCTGCTTTGCTTCTCCAGTTCTCGCTTTCTGCAAGATTATTTATTTTCACGCTTTATTCCCCCTCATGTCATTCAGCCACACACATCCACTGATTTTATGGGCAATAAACAAGCTGCTGCGGGCCTCACGGCGGCTCCGCCGTCCCCCGGCTCGGAGCGAGATCACCCGCGGTGACCGGCGGTCTCGCCGGATTGGCGCAACGAGCCGCCGAGACCGCCGGTGCGGCGCTAATAGCCCCGCTACCGGTGATCTCGATCCGAGCCGGGGGACAGCGGAGCCGCCGAGAGACCTTTCGCCTTTCAACTTTCGCTCTAAACTATTTAAAACACCATCTGCAGCTAAAGAGAGTTTCGCGTCTGCAGCAGCCATGTTGGATCCGGAAAGCTTCCAAGTGCCGAGTAGTACGCGTCATCGTCTCACCGTCCCTCCCCGCTCTGTGATTGGATCCCTAAAACAGGGCTAAGAAACTGCTGTGGTTTCCAGACCGCCTGGAGGTTCGAAATTAAATTCGAGCGCGCAAGGCAGTCTGGGTATACCCAGGCTAAATGGATGGTATATTTGTTAGTTAAACAGTAATAAATTATGTTTTTACCATTCTTAATGGCTTATAAACAGTTTATAAATGATGATTAAACATTAATAAACTATCTGTTTACCATTTATAAATCATGGTTATTGTAAAGTGTTATCAGTGTTATGACAGCGGAGCTGCATGGAAACAAAAGAAGCCAGTAAAAAGCAGAGAGTGGAGCTAGAGGTTCAGGTAGCAGACCACGGAGCAGTAAAACATCCAGTTGGACAGCAGCACTCCAACAACTGCTCCACTGTAACTTACTGCTCCCTCTTTGGCAGCATGAGACATCTCCTCAGCACTTTCATCCACAGTTATTTATAAGCTGATGACCTAATTGAAGTTTCAATGCAACATCCCAGTGTAGCTAAGTTTCCTATGTCCGGTAACGCTATCTGTCCGAGGATAGGTCACGGCCCGTGTAGTGTAAGTGGGAATGTTCGGCCTGGTTTGAAGCTGCCTCCTGAGCTATTTTCTGTGACCCTGAAGTCTCTCTGGGAGTTCTTATTCATCTTGATCACTTCCTGGCCAGCTGAATACATATTCCATCTGGATGCTGTCACTTAATGCGAAGCAGCGTATGTTTACTGTATCTCCATGACAAGGGACGGGCGGTTTACACGTGTGCATACCAACGAGGGCAATCTGCATCTGAGAGCAGACGGGGTTTTGCAGCGAGTGTGTGAAGGTGCAAAAGTTTGCAGATTTAGGTCATGAGTGGCCTGAATCTTTTCTGCTCTGACTGAATACTTTGCTACATATTTCCACGAAGTTTCATGAAAATTGAGCCAGTAGATTTTCTCTAATCCTGCTGACAAACAGAGAAAACAAACCAAAAACACAACCATAACCAAGCCTCTTTGGAAGAAGTAACCAGCTGCACTGCAAAAAAAAAGAAAAGTTGGGTGAACTCAAAATCTCAAGGCAACAAACTTCGATAAAATTTTAAGTTGGACAATTAAACGAAATATTTTAAGTTTTGTTTTTGAGTTTGCTCAACTCTGAATTTCTCTGGTACGATTGTAACGGCGCTATGAAATGTCAGCTAATGTTGTGACCACAATTTTGAGTTAGCATTGATACGCTAATGGCTACTCTTGTAGCTGTAACAAGCTGCACCGCTAGCATCAGTTAGCCGCTAGCATCAGTTAGCCGCTAGCTTTCGCTAATGACCGAATTTCACAACAAAGAAATAAGAGTTATCAGAACTATTGTCCCTTGTTGTGAACCCCAACTTAAAGATATAAGTAACAACAACTCACCAACTTGTTTTTGAGCAGACAACTGGCTTCCTTTGTTGTGCTAACTTACATTATTGCCCTAAATGTCAGTAATTTATATTTCCAAGTTTTACCAACTTAAATCACTGTTTTAGGCCAAAAAATACAAGTTGGCTTTTTTGCAGTGTGGTTATTCATAAGATTTTATTCAATTTAACCCTCCTGTTATGTTCGTTCCTCGGGGACAGCAATAATGTTTGTGGGTGAATTCGACCTGCATGTTTAATTATCCAAATGTGTCATAAACTAAAAAATCCCAATAAACATTGCTTATATTTCATTCATAACTCCATTACTAATCATTTCAATCAATATTTAGTGCAATGGTGTTCTTTACCTCTCAGAGATCATGGTTCAATGGGGATAATTTACTTGTTTTTCATCAAAAATGCATGTTAAAACTTTTTTTTTAATGTACATTGGAAATACCTACATATAAAATACAATGGTTTTACATGACATTGATTTAAAAAAAATGTACTTTACATTTTTTAATATTTTCTTTTTGTGAAAAAACACTTTTAACTTTTTTATTTTATTTTATTTTTTAGATTTTTAAACTTTGAAATGCGTCAATTTGACCTGCAACATAACAGGAGGGTTAAAGGAGTTATTCAACACTTTTATTCTTTTTCTTGGTGAGAGTTCAGATCAGCACCTCTCTGATTTCTGTGTGGTTCATAAGTGCATGGGGTGCAAAAGTTTGCAGATTTAGGTCATGAGTGGCCTGAATCTTTTCTGCTCTGACTGAATACTTTGCTACATATTTCCACAAAGTTTCATGAAAATTGAGCCAGTAGATTTTCTCTAATCCTGCTGACAAACAGACTAAACAAACCAAAAACACAACCATAACCAAGCCACTTTGGAAGAAGTAACCAGCTGGTTATTCAAAAGATTATATTCAATTTAAGGAGTTATTCAACACATGTATTTGCTTTTTCTTGGTAAGAGTTAGATGAGAAGATCAGCATCTCTCTGATGTCTGTGTGGTTCATATGTGCATGGGGTGCAAAAGTTTTTTTTTTTGCAGATTTAGGTCATGAGTGGCCTGAATCTTTTCTGCTCTGACTGAATACTTTGGCTTCTTAGTGGAGTCTGTCTTTTGTTTCTCGCAGGAGTATTTAGGCCAGGTGAGACTCAGAAAGGAAAAATCATATAAAGCTGTGATCCCAGCAGGGGAGCATAAACCAGAGGCCTCGAGGTTGAGTTTTAAGGGATAAAGTGCTGGTGATGGAGAACAGACCAGAGCTTTTCACAAGGCCGCCCCACCTCAACATAAAACTCTGTCTTTTTCTCTAAAAATCTTATTCCAGCAGTCCAGTTTCTTGTTTTCTAGCTGACCAGAAAAGAAGGTTGTGTTCTAGGATTCACTCGAATGTCAGTAACTCGTTATTAGAACAACGGACCGACTGAGGAAGTCATTTGTCCCCCGAGCCATACAGCTCTTTAATGCAGCTATTCTCAACCTTGGGGTCGGGACCCCAGTTGGGGTCGCGAGATGATTTCTGGGGGTCGCCAAATCATTTTGGAAGTCAGCTCTGTCTCCACTGTGTTAAAGTGTTTTAGTCTTTTTGGTCATTTAATGTCTTTTTTGGTCATTTAATGTCTTTTTTGATCATTTTGTGTCTTTTTTTGGGGCAATTTTATGTATTTTTTTGTAATTTTGTGTCTTTTTTGGTAATTTTGTGTCTTTTTTTGGTCATTTTGTTTCTTTTCTGGTGAATTTGTGTCTTTTTTGGTCATTTTGTGTCTTTTTTTAGTCATTTTGTGTCTTTTTTGGTCATTTTGTGGTCAATTTGATTCTTTTTTGGGTAATTTTGTGTCTTTTCTGACAAATCCCAAAGTATCAAGTTGTTACTTTCCAAGGAGTCTCTGGCTTGAAGCTGACTGTTACACACTCAGGAGGTCAGAATGGACCTTTAAACTGATAGCAAAGGACTTAGATTAAAAGAAACAACAAAATATAAAGTGAGTGGGGGTCACGGACAACATGCATGTTAAATTGGGGGTCGCGACTCAAAAAGGTTGAGAACTACTGATTTAATGCACAGACTCTCTGTCTTAAAACTGGCAATATTTTCTGCACAGTTACTGGCTACATTAGCCCATATTGCACCTGCTGAACACACTTCTTCACTTAATTTTTAAATGTTTTTTTTAAACTTTAACCCTTTATCAGGCAAAGAACTATATTTGGTAACTTCAGGTAATATTTCAAGAAGAAAGTTGCAAATTTACTAGATTAAAGTGGCAAATCTATGAGAAAAAAAGTTGCAGATTTAAGAGATTTAAAGTGGCAAATCTGCGCAAAAAAAGTCCCAGATTCACCACTTTAAATCTCATAAATATGCACATTTTTTTCTTGTAGATATGCCGCTTTAATCTCGTAAACTTTTTTCTCAAAATATTATTTTCATATGTTTTTTTTTACACATTCTGGCAGTATGTAATATCCTCCAATATTCTCTGGGGTTGAAATTTGGAATTTGCAAGTATTTCAATGAGTGCCCTATTAAGGGTTAAAGTGGGTCATATTTGACCCACAACATAAGAGGAGGGTTAAGTAAAAAAAAAAAGTAATGTTATGCATCCTTAGATGAATGAATTGAAGAATTAAAAAAGGAAAAAGAGTTTCCAGTTACAGTAATAAGCTGTCTACGAAGTACATCATCAACTGGGTGGGTCATTGTTTGCTGATGTGACTTAAATCGTTGCAATTTAAAGGAGAATTCCACCTGCAATCATCAGTGATTTTAAATTAAGAATAAATGTGTTTCTACTATGTTTGAAGTAAAGGAGGTTGCTTGTAGTGACTCACAGAATTATGACCTGACGTTGCAGCCAGACAAATTTAGCAACTCGCTCATGAACACAGCGGAGCATTTAGCAGCTAAAGAGCCAGACGTTTCCCTCAGGAGTTGGTGGAGACCAAAACAGAGCTAAAATGAGACTGGACTTAACATTCGTTGAATGCCGAGAAACCCAACTCCAAATGAATTTTTGTCTGTATTTGCTCAGGCTGTTCTCTTTCACTGTTTGTACATATGTATGAAAAGTAAAAGAGAGGAAACAAAAGGACACTAACGCTCAAAAGTTGGGGTCACGCGTGGAGACCGAAAATTTATAAAAGTAAGCCGGCATTAAAAACTTGGAAGCTTATAGACACACAGGCATTTTTTGGACAAGTAGCAATTGAGCTGCATTATGGGAAGCCTCATCCAGCATTGTTCAGCTCAAGAGACCAATTATTGGTATATGAATATTGAAACACGGTTTCAATATTCATTCGGTTACCAAAAGAAAAATATGGACTGCAATAAAAACACTGTGATTGCAAAGAAAACCAGCTGGCAAAAAAGATTACTTTCTCACTGACTTTTTCTTTATTTTACTGTTATAAGACTGTCTCAATATTATAACAACTTGTCACTCTGGGATAGGCAAGAATAAAAAACTGTTAAATGTAAATATTTAACATAATAATGTAATGTACACTAGTGCTCAAAAGTTTGCGATCACCCAGAAAACGTCTGTGTTCTTTTCCATGAAAACAAACCATTTTATTTATGAAATGAGTTACAAAATGAATCGAAAATATAGTAAAGACATTGACCAGTTTACTTGATCTTCATGTCATGTCAAGTGTTCTGAGCCTGTGGAAACAGATGTGAACTGTCCTCCGTGGCTCTGGGAAAATAACCAGTGATGTCAGCAGAGTTATTTTAGTTACAGCGTGGAGACCACAAATTTATAAAAGTAAGCCGGCATTAAAAACTTGGAAGCTGATAGACACACAGGCATTTTCTGGTGTAGCAATTGAGCTGCATTCTGGGAAGCATGATCCAGCATTGTTCGGTTCAATAGAGCGATAATTTGTATATGAATATTGACAATGCACATGCATGCCGGTTGCAAAAAAAAAATATATATATATAGACTGCCAATGAAAACACTGTATGGAAGAGGATTGGGGCCAGGTAGGAGAAGAAAATAAATCATTAAGTTTGAGAAAAAGGTGGAAATGTCAAGAATAAAGTTGAAATACAATTTTGAGAAAATACGTATATATAACATATTACAATATACTGTATATAAAAGAAATTCACATAAATAACATAAAAGCTGATTTTCGCTAAAACAATAGTTATGGTAGCCTACTACCAAGAATAGCTCATTTATGTGTCGGGGGATTTTGATATTTCTACACCATCAAATATTGTAGTTATTGCTCATTTTATAACATTGATGAAAATCAGGTTGTAGCTTGCAGACCACCTAACTGTTCGGATAGGCGTTTTTTTGAAAACAATGTTACTCTGATGACTTATTGACACAAATCTATGAACATATTTACAACTTTGCCGAAAATAAACAGTTTACTTTGTACTCATCATTTCGACTTTTTTCTCGAAATCGTATTTCAACTTTATTCTCAACATCTTGACTTTATTCTCGTCATTTCAAATTTTTTCTTGAACTGCATAATGAAAAAAAAAATCCTCCTCTCATTATTTTTTTCTCTGTGATCATCAGCAACTATCTCTCCTGTGTTCCAGTGGCACATTGTGTTAATCCACTTTTAAAGTGCTGAAAGGCTCATTTATCATTAAAACACCTGAGCATTATGTTAGCACAGCTGAAAACTGTTTTGTGCTGATTTGAGAAGCAGTAAAATGATCCTTCCTCAGGCTGGTTGAGTATCTAGAGGTAAAGTTGGAGATTTGTACAAGTTAAAATCATTATTTCTAACCTTGTCAATGTCTTTACTATATTTTCGATTCATTTCGTAACTCATTTCATGAATTAAACGGTTTGTTTTCATGGAAAACAACACAGACGTTTTCTGGGTGATCCCAAACTTTTGAGCACGCAGCTCAATTGCTACTCCAGAAAATGCCTGTGTGTCTATCAGCTTCCAAGTGTTTTAATGCCGGCTTACTTTTATAAATTTGTGGTCTCCACGCTCTAACTAAAATAACTCTGCTGACATCACCGGTTATTTTCCCAGAGCCACGGAGGACAGTTCACATCTGTTTCCACAGGCTCAGTACACTTGACATGACATGAAGATCAAGTAAACTGATCGTGATGTGTAAATTCGGCAGCGTGCCCCTTTAAGGCTGCTGTCTGCTGCAGAAAAAAAGATGGTTATCATTTGTGTTTACTTTCCTGGAGCAGCTGGGAACAGCGGCGGGTCACGAGGAGGAGGAGGATGTTCCTGACCAAACATGGCAGTGAAGGGAGACACTGAGGCTTCACTGCAGAAACAAACTGTCTCAGCAGTGAGTGTGTTTAACCCTTTATCAGGCAAAGAACTATATTTGGTAACTTCAGGTAATATTTCGAGAAGAAATTGCAAATTTACTAGATTAAAGTGGCAAATCTACAAGAAAAAAGTTGCAGATTTACAAGAAAAAAGTGGAAAAAACAACTTTTTTCTCCCAGATTCACCACTTTAAATCTCATAAATCTGCGCATTTTTTCTCTCGTAGATTTGCCACTTTAATCTCGTGAACTTTTTTCTCAAAATATTATTTTCGTATGTTTTTTTTTTACACATTCTGGCAGTATGTAATATCCTCCAGTATTCTCTAGGGTTGAAATTTGGAATTTGCAAGTATTTCAATGAGTGTCCTATTAAGGATTAAAGTGGTGAATCTGGGAGAAAAAAGTTGCTTTTTTCCCACTTTTTTCTCGTAAATCTGCGACTTTTTTCTTGAAATATTACCTGATGTAACCAAATATAGTTCTTTGCCTTTGTTCTTTGATAAAGGGTTAAGGGTATTCATCTAAGGATGCATAACATTACTTTTTTTTTTTTACCTAACCCTCCTCTTATGTTGTGGGTCAAATATGACCCACTTTAACCCTTAATAGGGTACTCATTGAAATACTTATATAAGCTTACACCCTAGAGAATATTGGAGGATATTACATGCTGCCAGAATGTGTAAAAAAAAAAACGTACAAAAATAATATTTCGAGAAAAAAGTTTACGAGATTAAAGTGGCAAATCTACGAGGAAAAAATGCACAGATTTATGAGATTTAAAGTGGTGAATCTGTGAGAAAAAAGTTGCTTTTTCCCCACTTTTTTCTCGTAAATCTGCACCTTTTTTCATGCAGATTTGCCACTTTAAATCTCTTAAATCGGCGGCTTTTTTTCTTGTAGATTTGCCACTTCAATCTAGTAAATTTGCAACTTTTTTCTCGAAATATTACCTGAACTGACCAAATAGAGTTCCTTGCCTGATAAAGGGTTAAGGGTCTTTTATCAGAGCTTCTTTTCTGACCTCTCCCTCACAGAAACATCTTAACACACCCCTTCTAGTGTTACTGCTCTCGTATTGTTGACCCTCCCAGATTCCTGCCCTGCCTCGTCTTCTTTCACCACAGTGTCCACTGACACAACAGGTGTGGGCTTATTGGACAGGACCAGCGGTTTGGAGACGTAACTATGCTTTTAGTCATTACTTCCTGAGGTCTTTCTCTAAATATAGACACACACACAGCGGGATTATTGGGACTCTTCTCATCTGATCCTGGGTGACTTCGGGGATACAGCACACAGAGTCTGACAGCTGATTGAGACACAACTGTTCATTTTCTGCATGTTTAGACGTATATTTGTAGACAGTGATGGAGGAAGTATTCAGATCCCTTACTTCAGTAAAAGTACTAATCCCACACTGTGAATTTACTCCACTAAAAGTAAAAGGACTGCATTCAAAACGTACTGAAGTAAAAATACAAAAGTATCAGCATCAAAATGTACACTGCAGAAAAAGAAACGTTGGGTGAACTCAAAATTTCAAGGCAACAAACTTCGATAAAATTTTAACTTGGACAATAAAACTAAGTTTTGTTTTTGAGTCTCTGAATTTCTCTGGCACGATTGTTAATGCTAATGCTAAAGCTAATGTTGTGACCCCAATTTTGAGTTAGCATTGATACGCTAATGGCTACTAGCTGTAACAAGCAGCGCCGCTAGCATCAGTTAGCCGCTAGCATCAGTTAGCCGCTAGCTTTCACTAATGACCAAATTTCACAACAAAGAAATAAGAGTTATCAGAACTATTGTCCCTTGTTGTGAACCCCAACTTAAAGATATAAGTAACAACAACTCACCAACTTGTTTTTGAGCAGACAACTGGCTTCCTTTGTTGTGCTAACTTACATTATTGCCCTAAATGTCAGTAATTTATATTTCCAAGTTTTACCAACTTAAATCACTATTGTTTGTCAGCAGGAATACACAAATCTACTCGCCATATTTTCAACAAACTTTGTGGAAGTGTGTAGCATCTGAAAAGGAAGAATCACTTGAACTTTGGAATGGATCCAAATCACAGAACGGCACAAATTATTTGTCTTTTTCGATAATATTAGGAGATGGGTCATGGCCTCAGTGGAGGTTTTCACTCTCTGTTTGCCCTTCTACTGTTTTCATGTGTTTCTCTTGCTTGGTTGGACTCATAAACAGGAAATGCCATATTATCTTCAGGAAATGATTATGTTCATCCTCAGATGAAGATAAATTCAGATTCACCAATCTCAATCAGCAGCTATGACCTTTAAAACAGTGGCGGTTCTCCACAGGGGCCTCCAGGGGCCACTGCCCCTGTGAAGAAGCCTTTGGCCCCTGCTGTGGCCCCTGTGTCAAATTAATAATAAAATGATCAATTTATAACGATGAACAATGGAACAATTCTAACCTTTTTTTGTTCAAACAATATCTCATTGTACACAAAAGAAACCCAGAATGTTACATTGTATAATAGTTTAACTCTATGGAGTCTTATTGGGCTATTTTGCCCATTTTTGAATCCTTTTCATGTATTTACATGACTTTGTAAGTCATTTTGTGTCTTTTTTTGGTAATTTTGTATCTGTTGTTGTGTCTGTTTTAGTTATTTTGTGTCTTTTTTGGTCATTTTGTGTCTTTTTTTGTCATTTTTATGTCTTCTGTGGGTTTTTTTTGGTTATTCTGTCTTCTCATTTTGTGTATTTTTCAAGACATTCAAAGATTTTGAATGCTTAAATATCATCTTTGCCATTTTTTCATGTTTTAATGTGCCCCTCTGATTAAACACTGGCCCCTCCTTGGCCCCCACAGTAAAACTGGTCTAGAACCGCCACTGCTTCAAAACGACATATGTCCAATAAAACCTTTATTCTGTAATGTGGTTACAGTGAGTTATTTTTAGTTCCTCACATATAATGTGTCATCTTCCAGCTCTGCCTGTGATGTCATGATGCTCACGCTGACGTTTACTGGCTCCTGAACAGCTGCAGTGTTAAACTAGACATATCACCAAAACAGTGGCACTGAGCTCATCTTCTCCCACTCACGATGAGTTCATTCCTCCACGTGTTGACTTGGCTGTCAGTGCTGATGTCCTGAGTGTGTGTGTGTGTGTGTGTGTGTCTGTTCTTGTACTTCCAACATAGTGAGGACCACAACACGTTTTTAACCAACACAGTGAGGACATTTTTGCAAAGTGAGGACATTTCGGCCAGTCCTCACTTCTTGAAAGGCTTTTTTGAGATTTCAGACTTTGTTTCAAGGGTTAAAGTTACTAAAACTAACTAAAATTATAGTGAAAATGTCCTTCATTTTCGTCTTTATCACCGTTTTTCATACATAATGATTATGGATCAGACAAAGGAAATGAAGGCAAAATTTACTGTGACCTCTTTTAATCTCCCACCCAAGAAATACCCCATTACAAAAAACTAAAACTAATATAAACTAAACTAAAACTAAGCATTTAAAAAAAAACACCTAACCAACCTAAAACTATGAAACTCACTCTAAAAACTATTTAGAACTAACTGAATTTGAAAACAAAAAATCCCAATGAAATTAAAACTAAAACTAATGAAAAATCCAAAACTATTATAACCTTGCTAGGGAATTCACTATTACAATGAGGGTCCCCACAAAGATAGAAGTACAAGAATGTGTGTGTGTGTGTGTGTGCACATTTCGGAGTACAATAGAAGCTGCTATTTGTATCTAAGCCTCTTGCATTTACTGTGGCACAGGTGCAAGCCCCATACAGTCCAGACAGACTCTCTAGAAGGAACCGTTGTGGAAACCAACCCTGACCCTTCTGACTGGACCAGCAGGAGATTAAAGCACATTATAGACATTTTTAGCTCAAATGATCAACTACCAATAAACACAATAAAAGTGTTTTAATCAAGAGGGAAACATGCTGAATCCTTACTTCTGTTCTTCCACAGTCTGTCATCCTCCACCTCTTCATTAAATAACATTTAAAACACTGCACAGGACTGAAACACTGCACATACAGTCATGGAAAAAATATTAGACCATTGTTTTCTTCACGTTCTTGTTCATTTTTAATGCCTGGTACAACTAGAGGTATATTTGTTTGGACAAATATAATGATAACAACAAAAAAATAGCTCATAAGAGTTTAATTTAAGAGCTGATATCTAGACATGTTCCATGGTTTTCTTGATAATGAATTTGGTTATTATCAAGAAAACCATGGAAAATGGAAATTGAAGAAAAACAATGGTCTAATTTCCCATGACTGTATGTTCACCAATTCACTGCCACTTCAACATGTTTGCACTATTTTTTTAGTTTTGTCTTGGTTGTTTGTTTGTATGTTTATTTTAAACTATTTGGTAACGCTTTATATTAAGGTCCTTGTAATAACCATTAATTAACAAGTAATAAGGCCCTTGTAAGTCCTTACAAGATGCTTATTAACATGATTGTGTGTTTATAAGCTTATATAAGTGTTAATAATGGCATTACAAACACCCATGACCCACCCATTATGTCTTTGCCATGCCTTTATTAATCTTATTTTGTTTGCTTATTGATATTAAAATATACTTTATTGCTCATCTATTATAAGTTAACTATAAGTTAACTATGCTTTTTGCAACTAGCAGATCTAAAGCGAGAACAATGCCTTATTACTTGTTAATTAATGGTTATTAAGGACCTTATTATAAAGCGTTACCAAATGACTAATACCACACTGTGAAATTACTTCATAACAAGTAAAAATCCTGCATTCAAAACTTACTGAAGTAAAAGTACAAAAGTATCAGCATCAATATGTACTTAAAGTATCAAAAGTAAAAGTACACTTTATGCAGAATGACCTTACTTAGATATATATAGTCTAAATATAGTATTAAATCTGATGTGATGTATGTCATGAGTATCTTATAATTCTTCATGATAGCATTACAAACACCCATGACCCACCCATTATGTCTTTGCCATGCCTTTATTAATCTTATTTTGTTTGCTTATTGATATTAAAATATACTTTATTGCTCATCTATTATAAGTTAACTATGCACTTGTTAACAGTTAACTATGCTTTTTGCAGCTAAAGGGATCTAAAGTGAGAACAATGACAAACTTATAACTTGTTAATTAATGGTTATTACAAGGACCTTAAAGCATTACCAACATTTTTTTGTCTTATGTATACTTGATATATTGTAGTATTATATGTGTAACCCCACACCTCTGCACAGTACGTCAGTGAGATAATGATGTGAAAGTGGCGACCATAATGTTTAATATATGTGGAGTAATTTCTGAAACACTCGTAAAAAGCTGCTGTTTAAAAAAAACCAAAACTTTACTGCAGGAGTTCATAGAAATTAGCATTTGTTTACATATCATGGTTTTCATGCCTGTAGCATTCCTGCAATTTTATATTTTTTATTTGTAACCTACAATTGTAAAGTTAAAATAAACGATAAGGTATACACTGCAAAAAAGTCAACTTGTATTTTTTGGCCTAAAACAGTGATTTAATTTGGTAAAACTTGGAAATATAAATTATTGACATTTAGAGCATTAATGTAAGTTAGCACAACAAAGGAAGCCAGTTGTCTGCTCAAAAACAAGTTGGTGAGTTGTTGTTACTTATATCTTTAAGTTGGGGTTCACAACAAGGGACAATAGTTCTGCTAACTCTTATTTCTTTGTTGTGAAATTTGGTCATTAGCGAAAGCTAGCGGCTAACTGATGCTAGCGGCTAACTGATGCTAGCGGCGCTGCTTGTTACAGCTACAAGAGTAGCCATTAGCGTATCAATGCTAACTCAAAATTGTGGTCACAACATTAGCTGACATTTCATAGCGGCGTTACAATCGTGCCAGAGAAATTCAGAGTTGAGCAAACTCAAAAACAAAACTTAAAATATTTAGTTTAATTGTCCAAACTTAAAATTTTATCGAAGTTTGTTGCCTTGAAATTTTGAGTTCACCCTACTTTTCTTTTTTTTTGCAGTGTATAAGTAGATAAATGATAGTAGATCTATTATAAGTTAACTATAAGTTAACTTGCAACTACCGGGTCTAAAGCGAGAACAATGCCTTATTACTTGTTAATTAATGGTTATTAAGGACCTTATTATAAAGCGTTACCTTCAATTTTTTTAAACCTTAATCTGTCTTTACTCTGTACACCTGAATGTCCCCCATGGGGGAATGAATAAAGGAACAACCTTTCTTACAATAGAGTTGTCACTCTTTCATTTATAAGGCAATATTGGGACTGCTGCCTTGGTACATTTGCACTTTAATTACTGTGAGAAATGCAGGATCTTCTTCTCTTCGTTCACAAGATCAAATGTTGCTCTACAGAGTTGGGTAAAACTCTGCACCTTATGCTGGAATATCTGCCAGAAAGAATGGAAATTAACTGACTTTGTTTCTTTGAGCACTTTTAAATCCAAACTAAGAGTTATTGAGGCCAATTCCATAACATGCACTTGTTGCTCATGATGTGTTTAAGGTCTGTTTGTTATGTAAATATGTAACTGTATTCTGTGTTTGCTGCCTCTTGGCCAGGGCTCCCTTAAAGAAGAGGTTCTTAATCTCAATGGGATATTCCCTGGTTAAATAAAAAAATAAAAAAACTCACTCACCCTGGAGATGGAGAGTGGCTGGTTGAAGTCCTTTCCTCCCGTCAGGCGGAACCCCCAGGGGGCCGGACCGTCCAACACCACCGTGACTGGCATGTCCCCGTTAGTGTCTCCCCCCCCCAGCGTTTAGAGGACAGCAGCACGGACAGCACGCTGCGGGGACCACAGTTAAAGAGCCAAGGAGTATCAAAGTGATGGAGATTTTGACCCATGTGGGTGGGTGGGGGCAGGGGGGAGGAGAGTGGACAGACCCCGCCCCCCCCCCCCCAGGAGTGATGTCATTGGTCAGGTTTTTAGGAGCTGCTCCTCGGGGCTGGACCAGCAGGAGGACTCGCTCTACAGTTTTACTGTTTTCTTCTTCTCTCTCCCAGTATTCTGCCTCTTAAACCAGGAGCTGCTGAAACTGCAGTCATCATAAACACATCCAGTTTTGGCTCAAAGTCTGAAAGTTCCTACATGGACACTTAGACAGAGAGAGGAGGTAAACCAGCACCTCCTCCCTCCTCCCTCCTCCTCCCACCTCCCTAAACCCTCATCACTTCTCATCCCTGGGCAGCTCACAGTCTCTCTCTCCCTCTCTCTCTCTCTTTCTCTATCTCCCTCTCCCACTCTCTCTCCCACTCTCTCCCTCTCTCTCTCTCTTTCCTCTCTCTCTCTCTCTCTCCCTCCCTCCCTCTCCCTCTCCCTCTCTCTCTCTCTCTCTTCCCTTCTTTCCCTCTCTCTCTCTCTTTCCCTCTCTCTCTCTTTCCCTTCTTTCCCTCTCTCTCTCTCTCTCCCTCTCTCCCTCTCTTTCCCTTCTTTCCCTCTCTCTCCCTTCTTTCCCTCCCTCTCTCTCTCTCTCTCTCTCTTCCCTTCTTTCCCCCTCTCTCTCTCTTTCCCTTCTTTCCCCCTCTCCCTCTCTCTCTTCCCTTCTTTCCCTCTCTCTCTCTTTCCCTTCTTTCCCTCTCTCTCTCTTTCCCTTCTTTCCCTCTCGCTTTCCCTTCTTTCTCCCTCTCTCTCCCTCTCTCTCTATCTCCCTCTCTCTCTCTCTTTCCCTTCTTTCCCCCTCTCCCTCTCTCTCTCTCTCCCACTCTCACTCTCTCTCTCTCTTCCTCTCTCCCACTCCCTCTCTCCCTCTATCTTCCTCTCTCTCTATCTCCCACTCTCTCTCTCTCTCTTTCCCTCTCTCTCTCTTTCCCTTCTTTCCCTCTCTCTCTCTCTCTCCCTCTCTTTCCCTTCTTTCCCTCTCTCTCCCTTCTTTCCCTCCCTCTCTCTCTCTCTCTCTTCCCTTCTTTCCCCCTCTCTCTCTCTTTCCCTTCTTTCCCCCTCTCCCTCTCTCTTCCCTTCTTTCCCTCTCTCTCTCTTTCCCTTCTTTCCCTCTCGCTTTCCCTTCTTTCTCCCTCTCTCTCCCTCTCTCTCTATCTCCCTCTCTCTCTCTCTTTCCCTTCTTTCCCCCTCTCCCTCTCTCTCTCTCTCCCACTCTCACTCTCTCTCTCTCTTCCTCTCTCCCACTCCCTCTCTCCCTCTATCTTCCTCTCTCTCTCTTCCTCTCTCTCTATCTCCCACTCTCTCTCTCTCTCCCTCTCTCTCTCTCTTCCTCTCTCTCCCTCCCTCTCTCTCTCTCTCCCTCTCTCTCTCTCTTCCTCTCTCTCCCTCCCTCTCTCTCTCTCTCTCTCTCTCTCTCTCTGGTTGACGGGTCTTGCTGCTCCTGTCCTTATTTGGTCTGGAGGCGCAGCTCCGCTCTGAGGCCCTGGAGGTCCCACAGACACATTCCAGCCACTATTGATCTGGACGGGACCCAGCAGGACTCTCACCCTGAGCCTGTCAACAATCCAGATTCAACACATCATCTTTCTATTTCTGTCTATATTTGAGAAACAGAGCCCGTCTTCTCTGCTTTTTTTTTTTTTTATCCCTAAAAAGATTTCCTCTCACCTACAAAAACCTTATTTACTGTGCTGGTTGTTTATGATCACAGAGTTTTATTCTATAAATTAAACCTTCTAATACTATATACAGGTGCATCTCAATAAATTAGAATATCATGGAGAAGACTATTTACAGTAGTTGAAGTGAAATAGCCCCAACCAAGTATTGAGTCATATAGATGGACATACTTTTCAGAGGCCAGCATTTCCATATTAAACATACTTTTTAAAATTGGTCTTTTGTAATATTAACATTTTTTGAGACACTGAATTTTAGGTCTTTATAAAATGTAAGCCATCATCATTATAATTAGAAGAAATTAAATAAATTAAGACATAAAATGTTTCATTCTGTGTGCAATGGATCTATACAATGTGTTATTATACTACTTTTTGAATTTAATTACTGACATAAATACACTTTTCTAAGACATTTTAATTTATTGAGATGCATCTGTGTAGTTAAAAGAAGCTCTACCTTTACAAAATTAAAACACTGCTTACATAAATACATCACAACAGATTTAATACTATATTTAGACTATATATCTAATGGATCTATACAATGTGTTATTATATTACGTTTTTGTCTGCTTATTTTTCATCCCTAAAAAGATTTCCTCTCACCTACAAAAACCTTATTTACTGTGCTGGTTGTTTATGATCACAGAGTTTTATTCTAGCCAGCTGAGGATATTTTTCTCCCGCTGCCAAATGCCCTTCATGTCTGCTTTATGTACAAAATTATAAAAACACCAAAGGCTTCGTGTGGCGACTCGAGCACTTTCTCAACAAACTGAGTTAATCTGTGTCAGCACTGATAGGCTTTGGAGGGTTTTTTCCATCATGTAAATCAATCCAACACAAGATCCACCCACTGTGAGGAGCGTTAAAACGTTGTTCTATAAAAGTATTTCAAACTGGACCAGAGAAATAGTTTGTTTTTTACAGTTACCATGCAATTGTACAAGTTGATGATGAAGCATTCATACTTTAAAATCTCTTTCTCTTTCGGAGCAGATAAATAGGAGGCTGCTTGCATTAAGTTCCCTTATTTTCTCATTTAAACATATGTATATATACACCTGCAACAAAAACATGTAAGCATACAGTTTAGAGCAGGGGGTCTCAAAGTCGCGGCCCGCGGGCCAATTGTGGCCCTCGTGACGATATTTTGTGGCCCTCACCTTGATATGAAAGTTTAATGTTTCATATCAATGAGTTTTATATGAATGGCACTTTACCGTGTTGTGTGTGGAAAGTCCGTTTATTATCTGCAGTTTTTACCGGAAAAAGTGGAAATGTTATGTAATGTAATTTTCTGTCTTTTTTTTAGTAATTTTGTGTATTTCTTTTTCTAGAAATTTTGTGTATTTTTCTAATAATTTTATGTCTTTTCTTAGTAATTTAGTGTATTTTGGGGTCATTTTGTGTCTTTTTAAAGTAATTTAGTGTTTTTTCAGTCATTTTGTGTCTTTTTAAGTGATTTCGTTTTTTTCTGTCAATTTGAGTCTTTTTTTGGTCATTTTGTGTCTTTTTTTGGTCATTTTGATACTGCCTCCAGCGGCCCCCAGGTAATTTGAGTTTGAGACCCCTGGTTTAGAGCATATATAAAGAGTGCTCTGTGCAATGTATATACTGTCCCCTTGTTTATGCTTTACTCGTTAAACCAGGCATGCACATTAAACTGACTGATGTAACATTTCTGTATATCAACTGAAAAAGTTATAAGACGGCCAATGCACCTTCCTTGGAGACTGCTTTTAGTTTTTCTGCTGCACACACTTGGAACATTTTATAAAAAAACGTTGAAACACAAATGTACCTTTAGTCAGTAAGTAGATTGATCAAGTACTGTACTTGAGTATTTCTATTTTATGTAACTTTATACTTCTGCTTCACTACATTTTGAGGCAAATATTGTACTTTCTACTCCACTAAGTAAAAACGTAGCCGCTAGCGTCAGTTAGCCGATAGGGTCAGTTAGCCGCTAGCATCAATTAGCCGCTAGCTTTCGCTAATGACCGAATTTCACCACTTTCCCGCATTTCCCAACAAAGAAATAAGAGTTATCAGAACTATTGTCCCTTGTTGTGAACCCCAACTTAAAGATATAAGTAACAACAACTCACCAACTTGTTTTTGAGCAGACAACTGGCTTCCTTTGTTGTGCTAACTTACATTATTGCCCTAAATGTCAATAATTTATATTTCCAAGTTTTACCAACTTAAATCACTGTTTTAGGCCAAAAAACACAAGTTGGCTTTTTTGCAGTGTGGCTTGGGGCTGAAGCCATGCCGTTTTCAGTATAAATGTGTTATTTTCACCTATTAAATTGGATAAATTGGGTAACACTGGAAAGCTGAGACTCTTGTGGATTCAATGAGCCAATCTTATTCATGTGGGATGATGTTAGTCCCCATAGTAGACATTTCATTGACGTGAGAGCATTTTTTTTTTTTAAACTTGACCTCACTGTGGAAAATTACCTGCTGTGAGCTCTAGGATAATCACAGCCTCACCAAACTATAAACAAGAAAAAAAGCAGTTTCTTGACTAGACATGCTCACCATCCAATCACAAAGAAATGCAATTCTTGCAGAATTCTCCAAAATATCTCACATTTTAGACACCAAATCAAAGCATTGACTTGTCCCCCAAGATCTTGGTGTCTTTATGTGGTCATTTAGAGGGATTTTTTGACCATTCTTATCAATTCTTGAGTGATAAAAAAATAATAAATACATTTAACACCAAATGTGTGTAAAAAGTAACATCAACCCCAAAATTGCTGCAACAACTCATGAGACTTAATTGAGCATTAAACTGGTCTTCATATAGTTCCATGATGTTTTAACCACTTATAATAGCCTAAACAGTGTTGGAATGTAACTAATTACATTTATTCAAGTACTGTACTGAAGTACATTTTGAGGTACTTGTACTTTACTTGAGTATTTACATTTTATGTAACTTTATACTTCTACTCCACTACATTTTGAGGCAAGTATTTGTTTTCCTCCACTACATTTAGCTGCCAGCTTTAGTTACTTTTCAGGTCGAGATTTAACATAAAAAACATGATAAATTTAAATTGATTTTGTGTATTTATAAATTAAACCTTCTAATAGTATATACAGGTGCATCTCAATAAATTAGAATATCATGGAGAAGCCTATTTACAGTAGTTGAAGTCATTATTATATATAATAAGTAATATTAACATTTTTTGAGACACTGAATTTTAGGTCTTTATAAAATGTAAGCCATAATCATTATAATTAGAAGAAATTAAATACATTAAGACATAAAATGTTTCATTCTGTGTGTAATGGATCTATACAATGTGTTATTATACTACTTTTTGAATTGAATTCCTGACATAAATACACTTTTCTAAGACATTTTAATTTTATTGAGATGCATCTGTATAGTTAAAAGAAGCTCTACCTTTACAAAATTAAAACACTGCTTACATAAATACATCACAACAGATTTAATACTATATTTAGACTATATATCTAAGTAAGGTCATTCTGCATAAAGTGTACTTTTACTTTTGATACTTTAAGTACATATTGATGCTGATACTTTTGTACTATTACTTCAGTAAGTTTTGAATGCAGGATTTTTACTTGTAATGGAGTAATTTCACAGTGTGGTATTAGTAATTTGGTAACGCTTTATAATAAGGTACTTAATAAACCATTAATTAACAAGTAATAAGGCATTGTTCTCGCTTTAGATCCGGTAGTTGCAAAAAGTATAGTTAACTTATAGTTAACTTATAATAGATGAGCAATAAAGTATATTTTAATATCAATAAGCAAACAAAATAAGATTAATAAAGTAATAAGTAATAAGCATCTTGTAAGGACTTACAAGGGCCTTATTACTTGATTATTAATGGTTATTACCAGTGGTGGAAAGTAACTAAGTACATTTACTCAAGTACTGTACTTAAGTACTGTACTTAAGTACAGTACTTGAGGAACTTGTACTTTACTTGAGTATTTCCATTTTATGTCACTTTTTACTTGTACTTCATTTCATTTTTAGGCAACTCTTGTACTTTTTACTCCACTACATTTAGCTGCCAGCTTTAGTTACTTTTCAGGTTGAGATTTAACATAAAACATAATAGATTTAAAATTTGTACTAATTAAACCACACAAAGGTATATTAAGTAGTTAAAATTAGCCCTACCTTGACAACAGTAAATTTAAAGCTTACATAAATGCATCAAAAATAATAATACAATAATATATTTGGACAATCTGAGTGAGTCCATTCTGCATAAGGAGTACTTTTACTTTTGATACTTTAAGTACATTTTGATGCTGATACTTTTGTACTTTTACTTCAGTAAGTTTTGAATGCAGGACTTTTACTTGTAGTGGAGTAATTTCACAGTTTGGTATTAGTACTTTTACTTGAGTAAGGGATCTGAATACTTCTTCCACTTCTTCTTCTTCCTAACCAAAACACAGTTTATTAAAGATTTATGACGAGAAAAACATCACACAAGCTTCCAGATGGTGTAAACCACTTCTACTGTTGACCTGCTAGCTCCTGCTAAAGACATAATAAAGATAAATCATAAAGTTAGGAGAAATTGACCAATGAACTGCTGTTTTCAGTGTCAGTTCTACACAGGGGCCTCCAGGGGCCACTGCCCCTGTGAAGAAGCCTTTGGCCCCTGCTGTGGCCCCTGTGTCAAATTAATAATAAAATGATCAATTTATAACAATGAACAATGGAACCATTCTAACCTTTTTTTTGTTCAAACAATATCTCATTGTACACAAAAGAAACCCAGAATGTGAACATTATATAATAGTTTAACTCTATGGAGTCTTAAAGGGCTATTTTGTCCATATTTGAATCCTTTTCATGTCTTTACGTGTCTTTGTAAGTCATTTTATGTCTTTTTGTGTCTTTTTTTGGTAATTTTGTGTCTTTTTTTGTCATTTTTATGTCTTCTGTGGGGTTTTTTTGGTTATTCTGTCTTCTCATTTTGTGTCTTTTTCAAGACATTCAAAGATTTTGAATGCTTAAATATCATCTTTGCCATTTTTTCATGTGCTAATGTGCCCCTCTGATTAAACACTGGCCCCTCCTTGGCCCCCACAGTAAAACTGGTCTAGAACCGCCACTGGCTGTTTTTGGTGTTTTCATTAAACTCATGATAGGATAATAGAAAAGTATGCACCACCAGCCTTAACCACCAGAGGTCAGCAATAATACATTTTCAGAGAGAAACCCTGTGGAGTAACCAAACTGTTCAACATTTCTCACCCAGTGCATTGTCCATTTATATTTGCAAAAAGCCCTTTCTTTTAATTGGTGCTTTTTACTCTCATTACATTACCACCAACAACTGTGTATATGCAAAATTGGACATAAAACACATGATGCCACCTCACCTCTGTGCTTGGAATAAAGGGTCAAAAATGTTGCAATGTACCTTTAAAACATCACAAATGAGATTTCCTTTTTAGTCATCGTCAAATGTTCTGTCCTGTTAAGCTGAAAGTAAAAAATAATTGGAAATATTGCATCTACCAGCTGGATTTTATTAGCAATACAGCCCCATAAAATCATCCAAACAAATGCTAAGATATTGTAGAAATACTTAGGTCCAAGAGTGTGCATCGAATTTGATATTAACATGAATAACATATGAGATTAACATTTTCGTTACATGTATAAACATATCAGGCGTCAAATTCATGTCTTCAGTCCAAATCTGTTCCTATGTATGTATCAAAAGCAGATAAACTAGCGTTTGTTTCAACACTGTAGTTTGTGATCGTTCTGTGCACACGTTCCTGATGTTTTCTACACTATATATGCATAAATTAATTTTTTGCATCACAGAAGAGGTTTACATATACATGGCTATTAAATTAGTGAGTTGGATGTAAGGCAGCAATCACCAACTCTACTCACTCTAACTACAGTAACTTCAGCTTATTAAATACGTCACTGGCTCTTAAAACAACAAATAACTGGAGAGATAAAGGGAGATAAAGAAAAGGCCTACATGCCTGGCTACAATAATAATAATAATTACTCTGAAAAAGTGGAAATTAGCACCACTGATGGAGAATGTGAAGAAAGAAGGAGAGGAAACCAAATATGATGGTGGGTGAGAAAAAGCTGACTTTATAAAGCAAGTGGATGTTGGCCATATTACAGCTCTCATACAAAAAAACTTACAAAAACACACACACAGACACACACACACACACACACACACAAAGTGATCTCACACCAGCTGAAATAGTGGGTGACAGGGGGGTGACGTGAAGGACAATGAATGATAAAAACAAAAATATATCTTAAGGTGCTTCAAGAATTGTTTTCTTGTCAGTGTCCATCCTATGTGAAACACGTAAAATGAGAAAAAAAACAAAAACAAATCATATTCACTGAGCATGACAGGCTAAGATGGAAACTGCTGATAAATCCATATACATGAAACAGTGAGCCAATCACTCTGACAACACGGTTACCACCCAAAAAAAAACTGCAGTTACATGACTGAAGTTCATGATAAAGCGCTCTCTCCTCCTGCATCCAACAAAACAATTCAACATGACACCCGGCATCATCACAGCGCACCAACTATTGTTTTCTATTGTTATTTATTGTTCTCCGTCTCTATCTGGACAATGATAATTAACCCTTTGATGCACAACATATGGACAACCCTTCTAATGCACAACATGGGTCAAAAATGACTCATTCATCCAAATTTGATTAAAATTAAATTACCTAATACTATAATAATAGTAATTTGTTTCAAATAGTTACTTTCCACACTCATATATTTAATATGTTTGTGCACACTGCAAAAAAGCCAACTTGTATTTTTTGGCCTAATACAGTGATTTAATTTGGTAAAACTTGGAAATATAAATTATTGACATTTAGGGCAATAATGTAAGTTAGCACAACAAAGGAAGCCAGTTGTCCGCTCAAAAACAAGTTGGTGAGTTGTTGTTACTTATATCTTTAAGTTGGGGTTCACAACAAGGGACAATAGTTCTGATAACTCTTATTTCTTTGTTGTGAAATTCAGTCATTAGTGAAAGCTAGCGGCTAACTGATGCTAGCGGCTAACTGATGCTAGCAGCGCTGCTTGTTACAGCTACAAGAGTAGCCATTAGCGTATCAATGCTAACTCAAAATTGTGGTCACAACATTAGCTGACATTTCATAGCGGCGTTACAATCGTGCCAGAGAAATTCAGAGTTGAGCAAACTCAAAAACAAAACTTAAAATATTTAGTTTAATTGTCCAACTTAAAATTTTATCGAAGTTTGTTGCCTTGAAATTTTGAGTTCACCCAACTTTTCTTTTTTTGCAGTGTATCATTTTGTCACACATACAGTGTAGCTGGAAGGTTTTCACAGCGCTTCACTTTTTCCACATTTTTTTTTTATGTTTCAGCCTTATTCCAAAATTGATTAAATTCATTTTTCCTTAAAATTATACACACATTACCCCATAATGAAATTTTTGTCCCATGCTGTGCATTGGAAGAGTAGTGATACAAAAATGTTTTTTATTCAAAAAGTAAGAAATGAAAACAAAATATTAGGATGTATGATGATCAAAAACAAGTTGATTTAGGAAAACCTGGAATACTGAATGATGAAATTAATTTATTGTAAAGTTATAGAAAATTAAAAATTCAGTCGGGTCACTTTAGACCCATGTTGTGCATCAAAGGGTTAACAAATACAGATCCGGTAACACTTTCCATGCCGCCCAAAGTGTTATAACCACACCTGTAGTGCATTATAATCTGCTTATAGCACTGTATAGTTAGTAACTGTTATAATATTCCCAAAGCTTTATAACAACAAACACATCATAAAGCAATTCATAATGACTTATTACAAGTATCACAATACAGACATTTACTGTCTGAAATCATTCACTACTCACTTTATAGCAATTTCACCTTTTTTTAGTGCTACTGTCTGTACATAAAGTGAGAATTATTATACCTGAAATAGTGATATAAATTTAGAAATGTTGTTAATAAATTATAAAGAGTATTATTAAGAAATATTTTTGTTGAAGCTGTAGTTCTTTTTCCTTATAATGACAAGAAAAATCTAAAATTGGTGCTGAGAAAATAATGATAATAATAATAATAATAATAATAATAATAATAACAACAATAATGTGAGCAGAGACACACTATTAGTAATTTTGGAAAATATGCCAATAGTGAATTATTCTTCACAAAATCATTGTTTTTGCAGGGTCATAGTGTCTTGTAATTGCCATAGTGGTAATTTATTATAATATATTTATAATGCGTTATAATCACTGTACTGTTATACTGCTAATCCTAAATCTATAATACAATATAAGTATATTAATAATGCATAATAGCCACAGGTCTGCAAGAAGTCATGATAAAATGCTTTATAATGTGCTTTGATTCTTGTAAGAAGGCATAATAAATGTTGAGTGCTTATAACTATAATTACACAGTGCTGTAGGCAGATTATAATGCATTAAAGTTCATTAACATGCATTATAGACATGAGCTTCATAGAAAGTGTCACCAACAAGCCTTCAAATATGGTTTGAAAGATGTTTTTAAAAAAAAGCATCGTGTTGTTTCTAAAATCGTCTTATAACACAGTTCGACCAGCACTTGTCCTCTAATAAATATAATACCTAAAAAAAAGGCCGGTAACCTTTTTTTTTTTGCATACACTTTCTCAAACATGACCAATATACTCTGAAGCCCCGCAGTCATATGATTATTATTGTCTAGAGTGTCAAATCTGGAGTGAAATTTTGAGATTAAACAAACACAAAAGTGTGTTAAAGTTTTCGTTAAAGTGCATCAATCCTAGTGTGAAGATGAAGAACCGACAGGTCGAAAACATTTCACTGTTTTCTATTCTTATACTTTAAATCTATTATATCAGATTTAGACAGCAGGTGCAATGATACTTTTCACACTTGCAATATTTGAAATGATTGCTTAAAAATGATTAATGCTAGTGTTTCATATCCCCAAATCAAACAATCGGTCCGAACCTTGGGCGACACACGACATGGATACATGCACAGTCAGTTCCACATGTAACAAGTCACATCTGTTCACCTGAAATATCAGCTGCAAACTCTTTGTTTACAACAGCCCTGCTGACAGAATACTGTTTGTACAACACTCTCTGCACTCAATGTCTTTGGGGATATTTGTGATTGAACACTGAAATGAAATGTAAGTGTTTTTGTTTGAGAAACAGCAGAAAAAAAAGAAAAAAAAGGTGATCGTGGTGATCTTACTGCCCTTTAACAGAAAGAAAAGCATCACTGTGATGCCCTGTTTTCTATCATTGACTGTTTTTTTCAAAGTTCCTCTGATATCCTCCCAACGACAGTCGAAAGTTAAAGGTCACTGACCGGAGCACAAAGTTTTGGGTTCTCCATGATAGAAAAATAAGGATAAAAAGATAAAGATTAAAAAAACAACGTTATCTTAAAGAAGTCTTCCATTAAAGATGGCTAGTTAGAGCTAAATGTTCTGTCTGTGTGGAGCTGACGAGCCACACGTACACGCAAACACATAACTGTGCGACGGGTCTTAAGGGGACCGGGGTTGGGAGCCGGTCTCCTGCAGGGTGCTGTGCTGAGGGTGATGTCACAGAAAGGGGGCGGAGCCAGAGGGCAGCAGGGGGGCGGGGCAGTCTGGAATCATCATTATAGCTGCTTCACGTAGTTTCCTGGGAAGGTTCCAAACAACTTGCTCCGTCGAGAGGTCCCTTCAAAAACAAAGAGCAGTAGAATTAGATTGTCAGCGCTTGGATCTCTGCCTGGCAGGACCAGGAGCTGACACAAATGTTATTTCAGCTCAGTGCGGCCTGGAAACGGGCCAAAATAGAGGTCAGACTAAATCACATGAAAACATCTTTAGAGGGCAAAGTTGTTGGTGAAAGAATGTAAAGATTAACACGGAAAAAACAGGTTCTCAGGGCCATCAGACTCACTCAGCTGTACAGGATCATGTTGAGCCAACAGTGGTGTAATAACTGTGTGGTGGGGTCACAGTGCCCCCTAGTGGTTGATTAGTAACGCTACATCATAGAGCAGCCCACAAACCTACAAACATGGTGTTCATCTGTTGCCCAGCTGCTAGGTAACAAATATCTTTATCTACACTACCGGTCAAAAGTTTTAGAACACACCAACTTTTCCAGAATTTAATTGAAAATTATGCAGTTTAATGTCTCAGTGTACATTTGCAACATTTAAAATTCTTTATTGAGCATGATAGTGTTTTGAAAGTAAAAAAAAGATTCAAAATCACATTTTATGTTGAACTAAAGGACTAAAAAAAGACACAAAATGACCCAAAAAAAGACATGAAAAGAATTCAAAAACGGACAAAATAGCCCAAGACTCCATAGAGTTAAGTTGTTAACCCATTTCTTGTTCCCTGAAAAGAGGCCTAGTTGCATTATTCTGAAATGTAAATTATCTTTCAGTTTTGGTTAAGCTTACCTTTTTTTATTTACCTCTGGCAGTTCACCACTTACCTTTGTACCCTTTCAAGCTGTTCATTTGACTTGAACTGCTTGAATTTCAATAAAAAATGGAAAAATTGGGGTGTTCTAAAACTTTTGACCGGTAGTGTATATCAGTGCACAGTGATGGAATGTAACCAAGTGCATTTGCTTTAGTACTGTAATTCTATACAAATTTGAGGTACTTTTTTGAGTACTTTACTTGAGTATTTCCATTTTATGACGCTTTCACTCCACTGCATTTTAAGAAACCGATATTGTAATTTTTACTCCGCTACATTTAGCTGAAAGCTTAAGTTGCTTCTCAGGTCAAGATTTAACATAAATTGAACAACATAACAGTATATTACGTAGTTAAAGGTAGCCCTACCATGACAACAGTAAAACACTGATTATAATAATAATAATAATAATAATAATAATAATGATACAATACTAGAAAATTTCCTCTGGAGAAATTGTGAAAGGGCCACGGGGGCTACTGCCGGTGTGTGTGCACTATGATGAGATTCTTCAGAGATTTATAACAATTAATACTAGTAATGTTATTAATACTAGTAATACTAGCAATTAATACTAGTAATGTTATTAATACTATATTATAGCACACCTACAACAAGCATTCCTTTTCAAGTATTTATTTCTACAGCAACCTATGACCTTTAACCTCAAAAGGTGTGTGTGAAACGTGTATCTGGAGGAGTGTGTGTGTGTGTGTGTGTGTAACGTGTGTAGGACTAGTAGCGGGACGAAATTGTGTCCAGAAGAGGAAGAAGAAAAAATCCACAGTATAACAGTCGTGCTCGGTATCATAACTAGAGTGATCGGTGCGATTGCCCCGTGGCCCTAAATATATATTTAGAATATATAAAACAATCTGAGTGGATCCATTCTGCAGAACGAGTACTTTTTATACTATAAGTACATTTTGATGCTGATACTTTTGTACTTTTACTAAAGTAACTTTGGAATTGAGGACTTTACTTGTGGAGGAGCAATTTCACAGTGTGGTATTAGTACTTTTACTGAAGTAAGGGATCTGAATACCTCCACCACCACCGTCAGTATCATAACTACTTTCTTCATAGAAAAGAACGACCCTGAATCCCTGCGTTCCCTCCTCTTACCAACAAACCAGCCATCATCACACTTCTCCATCACGTCTACGATGTCGCCCTCCTTCAGCTCCAGCTCGTCCTCATTGCGAGGCAGGTAGTTGTACACGGCCTGGTACCTGCAACACAACAACTGACGGTTAACTGAAGAAACCACAAACGTTTTGGATGAAGTCCATTATTTGGTCATTGCTTAACCGGTCACAATCAGTCAGGAAACCATGTGCATTTTTACAGTTCCTGGACACCACCGTTTCCATTTAAATTAAAGTTTTGCTTGGTTTTGTCAGGGATGAGCAAACCCACCCTGTGTAGAGGATGTGTGGGGTTGTAAATAGAGTGATATGATCAATAAATGTATTCTTTGCTTTTGAACCAATGAGCCTTAACCCTTTATCAGGCAAAGAACTATATTTGCTAACTTCAGGTAATATTTAGAGAAATAAATTGCAAATTTACTAGATAAAAGTGGCAAATCTGCAAGAAAAAAAGTCGCAGATTTAAGAGAAAAAAAGCAACTTTTTTCTCCCAGATTCACTACTTTAAATCTCATAAATCTACGCATTTTTTTCTCGTAGATTTGCCACTTTAACCCTTAATAGGGCACTCATTGAAATACTTGCAAATTCCAAATTTCAACCCTAGAGAATATTGGAGGATATTACATACTGCCAGAATGTGTAAAAAAAAAACATGCGAAAATAATATTTTGAGAAAATTTTTTATGAGATTTAAAGTGGTGAATCTGGGAGAAAAAAGTTGCTTTTTTCCCATTTTTTTCTCGTAAATCTGCGACTTTTTTTCTTGTAGATTTGCCACTTTAATCTAGTAAATTTGCAACTTTTTTCTCGAAATATTACCTGAAGTTACCAAATATAGTTCTTTGCCTGATAAAGGGTTAAGTTGTTTCTGTCTTAGTCAACAACTTAGTCCATCATAATGATTTATACCAAGACACTAAGGAGACAGATTGAAAGCACATAAGTAAAATCTTCAAAATTTGATGAACCATTGGCTAATATGTATACCAGAAAAGACAACATCTCCATATAGCCTATATTGACTATTTGGGGTTGCCCCTAATTTTTCTGTCTGTTTATACATAAATGTTATACTGATGCGTACCAATGTAAACAAAAACAAGCTTAACTTGATATTGTGATATATATATATATATATATATATATATATATATATATATATATATTGTGGTTCAGCAAGTATTTCTTGATCACACTTACTGCACACATATTAAATACCTCAGTATGTGTTCAGTGCAGCAAATAGAGATATTTTCTTTACTTGGATAACAGAAAATTAGTGAAATAACAGGAAATATAACTTACGGGTCTCCTCCACCATGGAGTGCATCCTGTACTAAACGCTGTGAGAAAGACAGAAACAGAAAGAAAGGAAGTCACAATCTGGTATTGGTGAGTCTTATATTTAGGGTTGGAGGAGATTGAACAGAAAGACTTGTCCAATGTTGCAGCTTATGATGAAAAAGGTTTAATTTTAAACCCAGAGGTGTGACCAAATCATTTGAAAACAAACATGAATAACATGAATACTAAAATGTTCTCCATCACAAAAAGGAACATTACACTGTATTACAAAAAAACAACAGCACACTTTAGTGATAGATTATGTGGTGAGCAGTCAGTCATGAATGATGTGGTTATGTTTAAAGTTTTACTTCCTGCATAGACACTAGAGTAAAGTAAGAGCGTGGTTGAAAATAGACATGGCCCCCTACCCTTCGACCTCTAATGGGGGACAGATAGGACCTCCGGGACAAGATGGGGCTACGAGGAGGTTTACCACCAACAACTGGATCCTGCTTAACAGGCAGAAAGACCAGAAGCAACACACTGATAATCTTCAACTGTAAACGAGTCAGCAGCCTTCACTCTGAGCTCAACACACAACAAGCACAAAGGGCTGATCACATGCTGTAAAACATCCACCAACATGCCGATGCCAATAAAATCCTGCTCAACATACCGCAGAACAAACAACACAAGCAAGAACAAGAAAGTTTTCTGCTGTCCAAGAATCATCACAATATTACTGAACATGACAGATACAATGAATGTTAGTGTACAATAGGGACGGGCGTTTACAACTCCAGCATCTATAACGTCCACAATCAATTAATCGATATGTTTTTATACATACTCCAGTATGTATTAAACATGCATACATGGGCAAAATAAAATATATTTATACAGTACTATGCAAAAGCCTGCTTTGATAACAGCAGCTACAAACGATTAATTGCCATGTCTGTGAATTTGTTGACACGTGATAAATCGGATAGTCTATAAAAACTCCCAAAAATAGTAGAAATCTCTTTCACAATTTGTCCAATGAAGAGTCCAAAAGGTAAAGATAGTCCAAGATAGATTCCAAGATGTTAAACAAAGAAAATAATCAAATTGTCACAGCATCTTCCCCCGTATAAATAACAAAACCAATTAATCAAATTTAACCCTTTATCAGGCGAAGAACTATATTTCGTAACTTCAGTGGATATCAAAATGGGGTCGAGAAAAAAGTTGCAAATTTACTAGATTAAAGTGGCAAATCTACAAAAAAAAAAGTCGCAGATTTAAGAGATTTAAAGCGGCAAATCTGTGCAAAAAAAGTCGCAGATTTAAGAAATCTAAAGCGGCAAATCTGTGCAAAAAAAGTCGCAGATTTAAGAGATTTAAAGCGGCAAATCTGTGCAAAAAAAGTCGCAGATTTAAGAAATTTAAAGCGGCAAATCTGTGCAAAAAAAGTGGCAGATTTAAGTGATTTAAAGCGGCAAATCTGTGCAAAAAAAGTGGCAGATTTAAGTGATTTAAAGCGGGAAATCTATGCAAAAAAAGTCGCAGATTTAAGAGATTTAAAGCGGCAAATCTGTGCAAAAAAAGTCGCAGATTTAAGAGATTTAAGGCGGCAAATCTGTGCAAAAAAAGTCGCAGATTTAAGAGATTTAAAGCGGCAAATTTGTGCAAAAAAAGTCGCAGATTTAAGAGATTTAAAGCGGCAAATCTGTGCAAAAAAGTCGCAGATTTAAGAGATTTAAAGTGGCAAATCTGTGCAAAAAAAGTCGCAGATTTAAGAGATTTAAAGTGGCAAATCTGTGCAAAAAAAGTCGCAGATTTAAGAGATTTAAAGTGGCAAATCTGTGCAAAAAAAGTCGCAGATTTAAGAGATTTATAGTGACAAATCTGTGCAAAAAAAGTTGCAGATTTAAGAGATTTAAAGTGGCAAATCTGTGCAAAAAAAGTCACAGATTTAAGAGATTTAAAGTGGCAAATCTGTGCAAAAAAAGTTGCAGATTTAAGAGATTAAAAGCGGCAAATCTGCGCAAAAAAAGTCACAGATTTAAGAGATTTAAAGCGGCAAATCTGTGCAAAAAAAGTTGCAGATTTAAGAGATTTAAAGTGGCAAATCTGTGCAAAAAAAGTCGCAGATTTAAGAGATTTAAAGCGGCAAATCTGTGCAAAAAAGTCGCAGATTTAAGAGATTTAAAGTGGTGAATCTGCGAGAAAAGTTGCTTTTTTCCCCCCTTCTTTCTCATAAATCTGTGACTTTTTCCACGCAGATTTGCCACTTTAAATCTCTTAAATCTGCAACTTTTTTCTTGTAGATCTGCCACTTTAATCTAGTAAATTTGCAACTTTTTTCTCAAAATATTTAAATTTTTTATTTCGGATATCCGCTGAAGTTACCAAATACGGTTCTTCGCCTGATAAAGGGTTAAAACATTTTCTGTCATTTGATTAGTGAACTAATCACTTCAACCAGTAATGTCAATGAGCCCAAAGTTAGAGAAAGGCATCATCAGATCCACAAGCATGATCTAAATCCACGCCGTCACCCCCACATTCCAGCTTTACCTTCACCTTGGGAGACCTACGTCCTGCAGGGGGGACAGTGGGGGGGGAGCGTGGGGTGGCGAGGGGAGGAGACGGAGGTCTCGGGGGGATCATGGCGGAGAGGGGAATGGGCGACTCGGAGTCGGGGCAGGATGTGAGAGGGTGAGACAGACAGAGAGAGGCCGAGGGGTGAGAGACAGGGCGCTGTGAGGGGAGGGGAGGAGGTGAGACGGGCGGAGAAGGAGAGACTGAAGGTAGAGGAGGTGTCAGGAGGCGAGGAAGTGATGGAGGACGAGGGGAGACGCAGGGAGAAGGAGGGATGGTGGTACGCTCCTGCTGTTGTGAACGGGAGAAAGAAGGCGAAGAAGGAGTAAAAGAAGACGCAGGAGGAGGAGTAAATGAAGACAAGATTGGCGTAAAAGAAGAAGAAGAAGAAGAAGAAGCAGGAGGAGTAAAAGAAGAAGAAGACGGAGGTGTAAAAGAAGACAAAATTGGAGTAAAAGAAGAAGAAGAAGAAGCAGGAGGAGTAAAAGAAGAAGAAGAAGAAGCAGGAGGAGTAAAAGAAGAAGTAGACGGAGGTGTAAAAGAAGACATAATAGGAGTAAAGGAAGGAGGAGGAAGAGGAGTAAAAGGAGACGAAATAGGAGTAAAAGAAGAAGTAGAAGATGAGGAAGGGGGAGGTAAGGAGGTCAGAGGAGGTGGTGTGTAGGGTGAGGGGAGGCCAGGTTGTGTCAGATTGGAAGGAGAAGCATCAGCCTATGGAGGAAACGACACACACATCAACTCTGAAGCTGAACAATAGAAGCTAAATGCTGAGAAACACTACGGAGCCCCAGAAGGGTCATGGAGAAAAATACCTTGCATGATTTAAAAAAAAGTGTGTCCTAAGCTAAGTGGCTAAATGGAAGCTAAATGGAATTCAACAGCCATTTATTTGATAATTTGCACTTTCCTACTATGTCAAAATGTTTACTGTTAGAGTCGGCCTATGGAACATGAACAGTAGTGTCTCCACTCTGAACGATTTTCCAAGAGGACAGGACTTGATTTTTGAAGACACTAGAGATCAACATATCTGCCTGAAGCTAACCTCCTTCGAAGTCGACACTGATGTGTAGCTATACCAACATACTGGTTATGTGTAGGTTTGTGTAACAATCTATGAAGTCGGGTGATATTGAGAAGACAAGCCAGAAGAAATGACAAGCCTCGATAGCAGCGTCTATCTTGGTGGAAGTTGTTGTTATTTCTCCTCTCCTTGGCTCTGGTCAAGAGCTTCAAAATGGTTAACAACGGCTTTACAACAGCATGTGGTATGATTAGCTAAATGTTAGTCCCCCGGTTCATTGGATTCATTGCTTTTTAACCGAGAAAACACAGATCTCAGCAGTGAATCAGTTAACTGGCGGAGTGGAGGGATACAAAGGTCGGGACCCAGGCAAGTCTATGGCACGAAAACTGTTTTTTTAAAAAGTATAATTCTGATGTTTGTTTTTTTTTAATTCAAAAAGTCACAGTCGTGTCTGTGAATGAGCGTATATAACAACAGGTAAACTTTACTGCGTTACATTAGTCTGTCGCCATGGAAATGTCAGATGCCTAGATCCTTCAACCGTTTAGTTAACATATTACTTTATTTGTCAAAACTTATATAAGATCTCCCATCTCCCTTCCGGGGCCCTGTAGTGTTTCCAAACACAGCAGAAGCAGCTCACACCATGCTCTACCTGTGGACTGAGTCTCTCATTAAAGCCTTTAATGTCCTCCTCTTTGCTCACTCTATCTTCATCTTCTTCCTCAATGAACAACTCAGTAAAGCCCGTTCCTTCCACCAACGGTGGTGTTTGAGATTGGACCGGTTGCTCAGTCACACTGTTTGACTGTCCTCCCCAACCAATAGAAAGTGGCTCCATCGTCACCGGCTTGTGACACTGCACCTCTAACCGAACCCTGCCCGCCAAGTTGCTGATTGCTGGACTGATTGCTGGACTGATTGCTGGACTGATTGCTGGGGGTTTCACTGCTGGATGACTGGATTCTTCTGCTTTTAGAGTAAACCTGCTCTGGGATTCACTGGTTAGCGTAGCTGGTGGGGAATCTAGCGGATACAATCTTGAAAAGTCAGCATCCTGTGCACTCGTAGAACCATCCAGGATCATGGACAACAGTTCATCGTAAGGGTCTTTTACTTTCAGCTCAACATCAGGGATTTCACTGCTTTGGTTCACTTCTACATTGTGCCGCAGAGGATCTTGCGTGGGTAACTTTATTGGTTCTGGCACTGTGCAGAAAAGAACCTCTGGCTTAGAAATGTGTAACGATTGAGCTATTCCTTTGCCACTGAACTGCACTGAAGAGTCAGACAGTGGAGAGGTAAATGAGGAATGAGGAAGGGGAGGGGGAGGAGGAGGAGGAGGAGGAGGAGGAGGAGGAGGAGGTGTTTGGAGGAACGGCAGCACAGCTGGGGTGTGACCTAAACTTGGTCTCCCCTCTTTTAAAGGAGGAGTTACAGGAAACCTCTGGGGCGGCAGGGCGAAGCCTTTTTGTGACGGTGCAGGTGAGTGTGCTTTGGGCTCCTGAGCCTTCAGAAAAGGTGTGAGGTCAGAGGGGAGAGGTGGAGGTGTGGGGGGTACGGGGGTGGTTGTGAGGGAGGGAGTTGGAGTGGACGCCGATGGGTCCATTGTGAGGGACAGCCACTCGTTGGTGATAGCTTCCAGGTCGGGCCTTCTCAACGGGGGGTGAGGGGAGGGGAGGTCACGAGGAGTGGAGGATGGAGGTAGATGGTAGAAAGGCTCCATGAACGTGAAGTGAAAAAGAAGGAACAGTGTAATTTATTAAGTTGTAACAGAGAGTTACAGTGTGTTTTTGTGTGTCATTTGAGGGCTAAACAGAGTTCAGAAGCTGTATTTCCTCCCGTATGGAGATAATGTATTCATTCATTTCCAGACTAAACAGCTTAAAAGCTGTATTTAATCTTTTACACAGCTGATGTATCAACTCGTTTAAACAGAACAAACCAACTATTTAAAGCTGTATTTACTCTTTTATGCAGATGATGTACTAATTTATTTGAGGGCTAATCAGAGCTAAAACGCTGTATATTCGCTTTTATGCAGATGATGCATTCACTTATTTAAGTGCTCAACAGAGTCTATAAGCTGTATTTACTCTTTTATGCAGATGATGTATTAATTTATTTGAGGGCTAATCAGAGCTAAAACGCTGTATATTCCCTTTTATACAGATGATGCATTCACTTATTTAAGTGCTCAACAGAGTCTAGAAGCGGTATTTAATCTTTTATGCAAATGATGTATTTACTATTTTATATAAACATATTAACACAAACTCATTTACGTAACTGGAGACATTTTTTCCAACTTTAGGATGTAAAATGTTTATTGGCATTTGTGATGCTGATAAATAACCCACACTACTCTTCACAAACATAAATAAATATTACCAAATTATAAATCAATCTATCAATTAATTTATAAGCTCAAAGGGCTTTATTCTAACCAGCATTTTATAAAAATACTGCTGGTTAGAACATGGTCGCTCTTTTTATATTGGTTTATTATATTCTATTGTCACAATGTTGCGCTGTTCCTACCTTTGTGGGTGTAGAGCTTGGTGTCCTGTTGCCAGGGTAACTATGTGGGTCTATGTGATGGACGGAGCTCTTGGACGGAGATCGCTTCATGATGTCAACATATGACACAGGAAAAATGCCCTGTTTGGTTGTGTGTGGGATCTTCCCCTCGTACCAGTTCTGGTCCACCTGCCTTATCACAATTACTCTCTCACCCTATAAAAAAACAAGAAACACACCCAAAATATAAACATGGTTTTTAACTGCAATACAGCAACGTTTTAATAAACAGAACCTCGCAGTAATACCTATCACAGGACATGTTCAAAATCTACACAGATTAGCTTCAGATACATTTGGACGATAACTTGTTTCTCCAGTAATTTGAGAAAAGTTTGCATCTTTTGGGTTTATAGAATCACTTCAAAGTCAAGTACACTGTAACAAATTGCTGTAAGAAGCCAAATTGTGACAGTAACATACTTTTTTCCATTAAAAAGGTATTATACTGTAGAAAACAATGCATTCTGGGCAATATTTGTAGGCAGTTTGCCGTTTCCCATAAAATATTGTAATATACCATAAATAGCATTGCATTCTGGGAGTTATGGTAGAATCAACAGTGGTGAGGCTGAGAAAATACGGAAAGCTACTGTATTTCTAGAGGAGACATTCAGCCAACTCTGGTCTTTCCTTTCTTGGAACATCCACTTTAATCCTGCATTTCTTGAGCAAATCACAGGGTAAGTTGAACTCTGTTTTATTTGTTAGATGATGTTTGCAGCATCAGTATTTTACTGTCAAATCAAGGAGATACAGGATTGTACTGTAATTCAGTATGTGGTTTTATCAAAGTAACATACTGTAAAGTAAATAACAGTAAGGGAACTGTAAAATTAACAGTAGAATGCTGGCAACCCTGCTGCCAGTATTCTACTGTTAATTTACAAGACAATTGTTTACAGTGTAGATAAACTCAAAAATAGTAGTTATTTAGGAGATGGAAGGTTTCACCCTAAACAAAACCTGTAACATTGTTTCAGCTTTTTACTCAGACACAAATAACAAGGAGGCTACCTTTCTGAGAGACAGCTCCACATTAGTATCAGCATTGAAGTTGTAGCGAGCTACCGCCTCTCCGATCTCTCTGACGTGTGCTGGCGGAGGAGGACGAATCGGCTGCTGCTTTTCTGAAGACGGCATCTTCTGCTCATGTGTGCATTAGTGTGTGTTGAAAAGGGAGAATAATCAGACAGACAATTTAATTATAGCCTATGACAAAAAATGGTGCACACCTCCAGTATTCTACGGTGGCCCTGAAGTGCAAATCACAACGACAAATCAGAAAACACAACAGCAAATGTGTTTTCTGTTTGTTGTGTTTTTTGATTTGTTGTTGTGTTTTTGGATTTGTCGTTGTGTTTTTTGATTTGCCGTTGTGATTTCTGATTTGTCGTTGTGTTTTCTGATTTGTCGTTGTGTTTTCTGATTTGTTGTTGTGTTTTCTGATTTGTCGTTGTGTTTTTTGATTTGTCGTGTTTTCTGATTTGTTGTTGTGTTTTCTGATTTATTGTGTTTTCTGATTTGTCGTTGTGTTTTCTGATTTGTCGTTTTGTTTTTTTATTTGCCGTTGTGTTTTCTGATTTGTTGTTGTGTTTTTTGATTTGTTGTTGTGTTTTTTGATTTGTCGTTGTGTTTTTTGATTTGTTGTTGTGTTTTCTGATTTGTCGTTGTGTTTTTTGATTTGCCGTTGCGTTTTTTGATTTGTTGTTGTGTTTTTTAATTTGTTGTCGTGTTTTTTGATTTGTCGTTGTGTTTTCTGATTTGTCGTTGTGTTTTCTGATTTGTCGTTGTGTTTTCTGATTGGTCGTTGTGTTTTCTGATTGGTCGTTGTGTTTTCTGATTTGTCGTTGTGTTTTCTGATTTGTCGTTGTGTTTTCTGATTTGTCGTTGTGTTTTCTGATTGGTCGTTGTGTTTTCTGATTTGTCGTTGTGTTTTCTGATTTGTCGTTGTGTTTTCTGATTTGTCGTTGTGTTTTCTGATTTGTCGTTGTGTTTTCTGATTTGCCGTTGTGTTTTGTACTTAAGGGCCACCGTAGTATTCACATACAGTTTCTCAATTGCACACTTACTTCTACATATGATATGGGTAATATCCCAACCCGTCCTCGGTGCTCTCCTTCGTACCAGTTGTTGTCTATCTGCCGGATGATGTTCACTGCATCACCCTTCTTAAATGTCAGCTCCCTGCAACACATTCATGTCATCAAAGTGCCAGCACACAGCTGTGAAGAAGAGATGAACTGACCACTTCAACCAGCACAGATCATTCATGTAAAATCAGCCAATGAAGCAGGATGAAATAAGAACAAGTACAGAAGAAATCAGCTTTATTAATGCATAAAATTAAATTCTGTATGAAATAAATCCCATAAAGCCATCCAGGTTTAGTGATCAGATGTGATGATGAAGTTATCTTAGAAAGCAAAAAAAAACCTTTATGCAGATATGCATAAGAATCTGAAATCATAACATTTGAAAGCAATGAGTCGAGATGTGTGGACGTGCAGTTAGGCATTCATGCTTTAAAGCTCGGCTTTCTTCTGCGTGCACGGTGCATTTACTGTACTCACTTAGCTGTTTGTGCCTTAAAATCATAAATGGCTCTCGCAGGCTGTTTCTGATGGAGGAGAGAGAACAGAATAAGTTGTGTCATCTGTTTATGGGAGACCTAGGAGATGAGAGTGAGAGAAAGAAATCCGGCAAGCATTACCAGGCAAAACAGAAAATACAGGCTTTTTGAATTTGTGTGAGAAAATGTAACTGTGCTGTGGTATTGTGATGGTAAAGACAAAGAGAACTGTTTCATTTCAATCTGAAATACTGTATTTTATAGTGGCAGCCACATTATTTAGGTTTGATGTGAGCTAAAAACTGTGGTATTCTTTCTGAATTACTTTAACCCATAAGAACCCATGGTGACACCCGTGTAACAAACACTTTAAATCTTCTATAATCTCCCATATTCAGCTTTATGCTTCACCTTAACTCATTAAATCCCTAAGTGACTATACTCAACACCCTGGTGTGGTGGTCATGTGACTGTGATAAGAAGTGACTTCTCCAAAATGTGGCTGTGACTGGAAACAGAAATGTGAAAAATTTTAAAAAGCTTATTTTTTCTTACTTGGCTAAGTTTCAACCCATTTAACAATTCTAATCCATTACTAGTTTGTCCTGTATTGCATTTAAGTTGTTCTGACCATATTTCCTAAACAAATTAAAGTCACAAATGTGATATATATTATGGAGATGCAAAGGAAAAGGTACATTTGTGTCTCTGTAAGCAGAAAATGTGTCTAGTTTTTTTCTATTTTAAAATAAGGAATATCATAAACATAAATATCATAAATGCTCAATGTCACATTTATGTCACATCACAGATCTTTGACATTTAGGGGTAGTATTTTTTTTAAAAAAAAACATCAGATTTGTGTTCTATGTGGTCCACTTATAGAACCAACCTGGTCTCACAGGAATCTGTGGAATAGCCACGGAATCACTCAAATTTCCGTGAAACTGACACGGATTTCGCTACAATGCAAGTTAATGACAGTCATATCCCGTGGCTATTCCAACATACAAAGTGATTATGTACATTCACTGAGTGAAGATTTAGAAAATAAAACATATTTCTCGCTAGGAATGTGATCAAAATCCATTTTTATGCAGAAACTAAGTCAACATATTGATTTTTTCACTAAAAATTACAGGGTGTCCGCCATGTTTTTTGTTCTTACCGCCGGGACCTTGAAAGTCACGTGACTTGGAACAAACCAATAGCCACGGGATATGACTGTCATTAACTTGCATTGTAGCGAAATCCGTGTCAGTTTCACGGAAATTTGAGTTATTCCGGGGCTATTCCACGGATTTTGAGTTAAGTGAATCCGTGGCTATTTCACGGATTCCTGTGAGACCAGGTTCTATAGAACACATCCTTTAAGGATAACTGGGTCTGGGTTCTTATGGGTTAAAGATAAAAAAATATTCCAAACGATTTAGTGTTTCTAATGAAGTGTTGAGAATACTAGCAACCAGTTCCACTGCTGTACCTCTCTGTCAGGAGTAGGTCTTCTACTCTGGGGTGTGTGGCGTCCATCCATGGTGGAATAACACCTGGAGACATCCTGGTCTGTGGTCAGCATAGACACAAGAAAGGTCACAGAAGTTACCAAAGAAACCACCATCATGTCACATGCATGCTCACAATACGAAAACGTGCTTTGGGAAAAGTATTGAGTGGTTCAGTGATGACGCCATTCCAACAAGTGAATGAGGGAATGAAAGCTCAGGGTCAAAAAATGTGTTTTATTTCCATTTAATTGGAAAAACAAGTTGATTCCCACAATATGACACATGCTGAAAAACAAAATGACACAAAGGGAATACAACCCACAACGGTCTAAATATGATAATATCATTACAAACATAAACATACAAGGGAGGGAAAGAATGATTATGACTCCATAAATAAATTTGCAAAACAGACAAATGATACAACCAAAACAATAAGCAAAATATAAACAAACAGAGGATTATTCACATTTATTTACTCCAACCAGAGTAATATAATGTAAACTCTCAAATAATAATAATTTACCTCAGTTGCAGAGAAGTCCAAGCCTTTATTTTAAACAAGTACATTTTATCCAATTCTAGTATTGTAAGAGGCTTCCCTGTTTCCTGAACTGCTCTTACTTACCATTTTCTCTTTATAACAGAAATATAAAATAATGGCAATGTAGGAACAACTGGGATTAAAGCCCAGTTGTTCCTACATTGCCATTATTTTGTTCAACATTATGCTACCGTCACTCAAAGCCAGCAGTTTCTGCAATGTTTCAAAGTAGGTTTCCAGAAGCTCAAAGGGCATAATCATCCTATTTTTGAAGCAAAAAAACTGACATTAGCTTAACACAGAATGAAATAATGAAGACTATGATTTATCACCAAGTTTAACTTGAGAATTTACAGTAAATAATCTGACTGAAGTCTCGTGACTTTGACTGAATGTCATAAATATAACAATATAATATATATAATAATAAAACAAAAACAAAGGAATGGATGTATGGGCTGACCGATGAGGGGAATAGAGCGACGAGCCCATGCAATACCGAAAGAGACATTGAGGTAAATGTATGAGGAGTATGTACCTTGTCTATGTGTGTATGTTTGTGCAGAAAAAAACTAAACAGAGGAAAGTCGGACTACATGACAAAGTGTGCACATGCATATCTGAGGAGTGATATGTGATAGAGTATCTCCACCTGAATAACAGAGACCGTTTCCATTGCCCTGCTCCTCTCCATATTCATTATTGTTTGAGGTTTCTGCGTGGCGTCCGTAACAGGCACTGACTGGTGACTGTAGCCGCGGTGTGGAGGGGTCCCCTCTATGTGAGGCGTACCCAGTGGGGCTCCCATCTGGGTACAGAGATGCAGAGGAGTGACCCCCATGCCAACAACCCCTCCTCCCGCGCAATGAGGAGCTTCGCTCAGGCACATTTGGCAGCAGTTCGGCCAGTATTCTCTTTAGGATGCTATCATCCGGCGCCCTAGTGACTCTGTGGCCTCTCTCTGCTTGAATGTGCTCATAAATGTCTCTCAAGGCTGCATCTAGTGCTTCATAAATGGCCTGTTTGGACTTGGGTCTGCTACCTCGATCTCCGCCACCACTGCTTCTTCTAGAGGTAGGTGGTGAGCCCTTTTTCCTGCGGAAAGGCACTGGGCTGACCAGGAAGGCCAGCTTGGACATCGCTTGCTGGGATTGTGAGCTCTGGATTTGGGAATGGCTGCCGCGGCTCGGCTGCGAAGGTCTCTGGTGCTCCTGGCGCGCACGCTCTCTCTCGTGGCGAAGCATAGTTGTGAAGCGGGTGTAGGACGCCGGGCAGCGGCCTTTGCAGGAGCTGATGAGATGGCGGTGTTGGTAGCCCTGGCTCTGACCCAGACTCTGGTGGGCAGGGTGGTGGTGGTGATGATGGTGGTGGTGGCGGAGGTGGTGATGGTGGTGAAGGGTGGAGGAGCCGTACAAGCTCTCAGAAGAGGTTAGTGAGCAATGGTCAAAGTCACTCTCACTGCAAAATGAGGAGCCCTCCACCTGGATGAAGTCACTGAGGTCTGACGCTATGGCGTCCTGTTCACTGTCAGAGTAGTCCGCGTTGGCTTGTGGGCCTTGGGGGACAGGAGGAGCAGGGAAGGAGCGTCCACGGCCGGGCTCCGGCCCGACGCGAGGCTGGCCCTCAGGTGGGCTCCGAGGTCGATGCAAATGGTCCATGCTGTGAGGTACCGCTCCACTGTTGCCGTTGTTGTCTTCTTCTAATAAAGATTCTATAGAAAACCGGCGTTTTGGGAAACTGGGCGTGCCCCCACCACCGCTGCTGGCTCGAGATGACGAGCCGCCTGGCGTGGTCGTGCCTGAAGGCACCTCGCTGTCACCCAGGTTGGGCATGGATTTGGACTTCTGAATAAGGCGCTCATATGCAGAAATGCGGGTTGGCACCATATCGCGCGGCACCTCCATGCCCCAAGATGGCGCCCAAGGAGAGAGACGGTGGCGATGCAGGTGAGGTTGGCGCTCCAGCTCCAGGATGCGAGCGCGGACTGATCTGATGACCTCCGATGGGATGAGCTGAGCTCGGTCAATCTGGTGCATTTTACGGTAGAGCTGGAGAAAGCCCGGAGAATCGTGCGCCCGCCGCCGGTGGAGGCGAGGCAATGAGCGAGTGGACATGGATCCAGTCGAACCTGAGGGATTCCCATCACAAACTAGCGACCCGGCACTTTCTGAGCGGGTCGCATTGCGCCCGGCTGAGCCAGAATGCCCGTCGTTGAGTAAGTCATCACAGCTGCGTGACTTGACCTTGCCAGTGACGGATGGTACCGCCTCTGCGCTGCTCCACGTCGTCCCGGCGTCCTGGCATTTAGTCGGCCAACTGTTCTTACAGCAGACAGACTGCTTGGAGGAGGAGCTGCCCTCCTGGCTGTCCTCCTCGTTGCAGTGGTCAGGGTCAGAGGGGAGAGGGGGCAGGTAGGGGCGCTGGTAAGGACCTGGGGAGGTCAAACTGTTTGAATACATGTTGCATGCGTCCCCACCTTTCAGATGTCCAATACAGAGCAGCGTGGTGAAAGAGAAGAAGGAGGAAAGCAGGTTAAGCAATAATACCCAGCAAAAGGGTGGAAGAGCTGTGGAGAGGGAGAAGATTTAGGAGAGAAAGGAGGAAAAGGTGGGAAAAAAGATGCTTTGATGTTTTTTTTCTTCTGACTTCCACGAGGAAACTTATGACCACCAGACAGACATTATATTGTGAAAAACACAACAAATGACAACAAATCCTCTTTGATTCTCTGGTGATGTGGAAAGTACAGTACAAAGATATGATAGTCCGGGTGGGGAGAGGGGAAAAAAGAGGTACAATGTGAAAAGAAGGTGTTTGTTTGTGTGTATGTGTGTGTGTACCTTTGGCTCTGGAGGGTGAGGATGGTGAGGAACGGACCACAGGTTTCTTTAGGCTGCTGCTGGGTCGGTAGGCATCCACTGGTTTGGGGGAAGTGGCAGCTCTGCTCTGAGACTGGGCGTTCACCTGGGAACTGGACGGTTCAGACTTCCTTCTCTTCCTGTAGTCGCTGGCAGCACTGCAACAAAGTCAGTTTTACAATTTTTAACCCATTGACGCCTAAAACGGCTGTAAAACCTCTGGGCGATTTTAAAATAAGCCCCTAAAACCTGAAGTTTTTCTGGAAATTCAACAGAAGTGTCAACGCTTCTACTAAATAATAGATTTTTCAGCCTCTGTAGCAGATAGAAATTCAAAAAGTATTTGAGAGCTTATACAAATACTACAAAACGACGTATCCGCTTTCCAGGCTTCAATAGGTTAATTCAGATACCATACACGTCTTGTGAGTATATTCTATTTACTATATTTCCTGTAGCATCAGTACTTGTAAACTGGGGCTGCGCAATATGAGGAAAATATGCAATATGCAATAACGTTTTGTTGAATATCGCAATAAATTACTGGAAATATATAAACGTATATAATATTATGTACTCAGTTGTAATGTGTCTGAGTTTTCTCTTAGTCTTTTGTCTATTTTGTTTCTGGTTTCTGTAGCACCTTGAGATTTCTTTATGAAAAGTGCTTTACAAATAAAATGTATTATTATTATTATTATTATTCAGTTCTGCCTTTCTGCTATATACTAATATATCAATAAATATACTGATTGAAAATACAAATTGCTTGTTGAATTAAAAGTGACGTGAAATGATTTCCAACATCCTTTTATTTCATAAACTGAACTGAACACAAAAGGCACCAGTAAAAAAAGAACAACACTTACATTTTAAAGGGAAATTTTCTACCAATATGTGCTCTTAATTAAGACAAAAAATGTTGGCAATATCAAATAATTGCTCCTGTTGACATTTATATATTGTGTCGTCCTTATACAAACCTCATATAGACCAAAACAAATTAAATAAAGAGCAAGTGAAAGGTGCTTCACATTATTATTATTATTATTATTATTAATAATACCATTTACCACATTATTTTCTGTCAGTTTTCTCCATTCCAAAAAGTTTTTCTTTCTTGTAAGTAATGTTTGTTCAACATTTTCTTCCCCTTTGTGTCTCTTGTTAAATATTTGATTGTTTCATGTATGTTCGGGCAACCAACTATAATTTTCCTCACTAAAATTGATTAAATAATCCCTGTGGACAATGTGAAAACAGTATAAAACATTTCGGTAACACTTTCTATGAAGACTACATCTATAGTGCATTATGAGCGCATTCATAGTGAATTATAATGCTCATTATAATCAATCATAATGCATTATGACTGAACTCATAAACACATATAAAGCTTCATGATGCACTATATCAACAGTTATAAATATAGCTTATAATGACTTATAAATCCAAGTGTCTTATGAGTGCTCTTGACTGGTTATAAACTACAGGCTGACTGATGAGGCTTATAATACATTACAACTACTCATACCCCTCTATACACACACCTCAACAATCAATTGTTATAAGGACTCATAGGATGCCATAAGTATAAATAAATGATCAATGTATGCTTTAAGTAAAGTGAGGTTCATATATTTATACTTATGGCATCCTATGAGTCCTTATAACAATTGATTGTTGAGGTGTGTGTATAGAGGGGTATGAGTAGTTGTAATGTATTATAAGCCTCATCAGTCAGCCTGTAGTTTATAACCGGTCAAGAGCACTCATAAGACACTTGGATTTATAAGTCATTATAATATATTTATAACTGTTGATATAGTGCATCATGAAGCTTTATATGTGTTTATGAGTGCAGTCATAATGCATTATGATTGATTATAATGAGCATTATAATTCACTATGAATGTGCTCATAATGCACTATAGATGTAGTCTTCATAGAAAGTGTTACCAACATTTCTTTACTCAAATCAGCTGGTACTGTTTGGCAAAAATCTCTGTCATGATGACTCAACTCATTTTGGAGTATATTGATGCTCATTCTCCTAAAAGTCTGGCTATTATCTTTTTGTCTGAAAAGACGAGACAACAGAGTTACCGTAACTTCTCCTATTCACCGTACCTAAAACCCCAGTGGGCTTTCTATTCAGGTCAGAAACACACTCAGTGTCACTTACATGAATTACATGGCCCATTCATCTCATCCCATTTCTGCCCTTTCTGTTCACCGAGGAAAATGCGACTGAATAAGCAGGCCATTGGTGAAAGGGAGTAGGACGAGGGGGGGTTGAGGGAAGGATAGGAGGTGAAGGGCAGAATCAATAGGTTTGCAGGGTTAATTTATTCTGCCTCAGTTAGTGAAAGGGAGAAGAAAAGCGCCCTGATTCAGTGGCGAGAGCAAATAAAGACGAACACTAATCCTTGAAAAATTATCAGACACAGAGGCTATTTGCACCAGAGTCAAGGCAAGAAAGAGCAGTTTTGATTCCCTGCTGAATCACAACAAGGACCAGTGGTGTTGAGAGGGATGGGGGGAGGGGGAAGGAAGGGGAGTGATGCAGAGGAAAATAAAAGAAACAGAGGTTACCTCGCAGGTCTCTCCGGAGCCTTGTCAGCAGGAGCGATGTGCAGGGACGTCTGAAATAGGGCAGACAACGAGAGAGAAAAGTGAGGTCCGCAAGAACAAAGACCCGAGGCAGAGCAGCTCACAATACACAGCCTGCATGCGGTTGATGCTGTGCCACACTCAAAACACTCCCCCACCGTAAGGTGCGACGGATGCTGGTTCCACATGGCACACCTGAGCAAAAAGAGGCCTACCGATGTAAGCGGTGGAGATAAATTTCTGCTCTGTTTTGTTTTGGGAGCCTCTGGAGGATGATGGCAAAGGTGATATAGCAAAGGATGTTATGAGCTGAGCTCAGGGGGTAAATGTTACCCTGCAAAATCTGGCATGGATCAGATGGAATGGCTCTTAGAGGCAAATAACGGCTGATACACTTCAAAGGGTCTCTAACCATCAAGTGCCATCACACAATAATGTTAATAAAAAGACTTCCTGTGAATTATATTTTGAGCTAGAAAACCAAAAACCAAAAAAGAGATCTTCTTACAAGAAGAATCATCTACCTTGTAGATATGCAGAGCAATGCTTCACCAAAAGTGAAGATAAAGAAAACTAGCAGAAATGAATGAACAAGCTAAATTAAAGGTGGATTAATTGTTTTTAGCTTTGGGTCTCTAACCATCAAGTGCCATCACACAATAATGTTAATAAAAAGACTTCCTGTGAATTATATTTTGAGCTAGAAAACCAAAAACCAAAAAAGAGATCTTCTTACAAGAAGAAAGAATGATTTACATATTCCTTTCTGTAGGACCTCTGTTGCCAAATTCTCATTTGTTTATCAAGGTGCAGTGCTGTGGAATGACATAAAACATCTAACAGAATCATGTTCCTCTTTAAATACTTTTAAGACCAAGTTCAAAAAATCCCTATAGATGTTCTACACCTTTGTATTTGTTTAGTTTAAATTTTGTTTGTATTTTTTATTTTCATCTAGCTATGTAATTTAAGTAAAGTATAGTTACTTATAGGTTTAAGAGGGAGGGTCGCGTATAATATATTTTTGATCTTTCCTGCATTTTCTTTTACTGTTTCTTGTACTGTTATTTCCTAACGATTGTATGTTTTTTAAGTCCAAACAACAATAAATAAAAAAATAAATAAAAAAGGTCACTGGAAAAATATGTTAGCAAGCACTTTTTTTATACAATCCCAAGCAAACAAATTAAATCAAAGCAAGATCATACTCTTCTTGTGATGGATGGCTGAAATGAGATGAGACTGAATTGGTGTTACGCTACATTGCACAAACTTTAAGAAATCTTATTTTACATTTTCTACAACAATATAGATCAACAAAATAGATTTATAAGATTTCTACGATTGGTTAGAAATTGTGAGATTAACGACACTACTGGAACACTCGTGAATGTGAGATTACCTCGATGCGCTGGCGAGCTGAGATGTCTGGATTATAATCCAGCCGTTTTTTAGGAGGCTTGAGCCCCAAGCAGCAGCAGTGAGCAGGAGGAGGAGGAGGAGGAGGAGCAGGAGGAATAGGTAGAAGGTGAAAATGAGGTGAAGGAGGAGAAGCAGTGGTGACATCATGGGGAGAAACCAAAAAAAACAAGAAACATGTGGAGAGAGTGACACCCATTAGAGAATCTGAGGAACCAGAGATGGACTAGTTCACAAACGCTGCACATGTGCTTTGCATGTACAATGCACACATGTGCACACACTCAATACACACTAACACACACACACACACACACACACACACACACACAATCTACAAATGAAACACATTCATTCCTATGCACATTTGAATGTCATCCATTGAAGCTTAATTTCTAATCTCAAATAGCAACATTAAAACTACAGCATGTCAGTGCTAAAATACACAAGGCCTACTACACACACACACACACACACACACACACACACACACACAAATGTGCCCATGTACCACACACACATGCAGAGTGTGAGAGCAAGCTGTGAAGCAGAAAGCCAAGTGAAGCACAAGCTGCAGTGTTGTGTTTATTTGAGAGTGCAATAAATTGCACCGTCAAATGTTTTGTGATTTCGTGCTGGTTTACTAGTGCAGATATACTATTGTTCATTCAGTCGGGCCAAAACTTCTTCTTGTGACTCGTCAACTCAATAAACACTCAAACACTGAACATACTGTGAGATTCTGTCCCAGCTGGACCAGTCAGTGCAAAACCATCCACCCTCTAGGGCTTATTCAGTGGTGTGAAACAGTCAAAATATTGCAGGTAGAAATCTCAGCACGCAGCCCGACAGGACTCTGCCAGCTCCAGATGTGACATTTTCACCTGAACATTTCGAATAAGCCCCCCCAAAAACATCTTCACCTGTTGTCATGCTCTGACATAGACAGAGGTATGTCCTCATGACGCTTTGTAAATCAGTCAGGTTGGGGTAATTTGATCCCAGATGTGTGGCTAGAGGCAACCCCTGCCCTGAGCCACTAGGACGCTATTACCACCTGCATCCAGCAGAGGGCGCTACATCATCTACCTTGTAGATATGCAGAGCAATGCTCCACCAAAAGTGAAGATAACTAAGAAGAAAACTAGCAGAAATGAATGAACAAGCTAAATAAAAGGTGGATTAATTGATTTTTAGCATGTGCAAGACTTGTTGAAGAAAACAGCACAAACTCTGATTTGTATGCAGAACAAAATAATATTATTTATCGTTGGAAACGTCATCTTTTGCACATATATTTAAATGCTTTGGTTGATTGATTGATTGACTGTTCTGTGCAGCTCCACTATAGATAGAGAAAGTCAGGCCATATAAAGCAGCTATTCTCAACCTTAGGGTCGGGACCCCAATTGGGGTCGTGAGATGATTTCTGGGGGTCGCCAAATCATTTTGGAAGTCAGCTCTGTCTCCACTGTGTTAAAGTGTTCATGTGTTTTAGTCTTTTTGGTCATTTAATGTCTTTTTTTTTGGTCATTTTGTGTATTTTTTGGTCATTTTGTGTCTTTTTTTTGTAATTTTGTGTCTTTTTTGGTCATTTTGTGTCTTTTTGGTCATTTTGTTTCCTTTTTTTGGTCAATTTGTGTCTTTTTTGGTAATTTTGTTTCTTTTTTGGGTCATTTTGTGTCTTTTTTTGGACATTTTGTGTCTTTTTTGGTCAATTTGTGGTCATTTTTTGTCATTTGGGGGTCAATTTGAGTCCTTTTTTGCTTAATTTTATGTAATTTTTTGGTCATTTTTTGTGTCTTTTTTGTGTCTTTTTTGATCATTTTGTTGTCAATTTGATTCTTTTTTGGGTAATTTTGTGTCTTTTCTGACAAATCCCAAAGTATCAAGTTGTTACTTTCCAAGGAGTCTCTGGCTTGAAGCTGACTGTTACACACTCAGGAGGTCAGAATGGACCTTTAAACTGATAACAAAGTACTTAGATTAAAAATAACAATAAAATATAAAGTGAGCGGGGGACAACATGCATGTTAAATTGGGGGTCGCGACTCAAAAAGGTTGAGAACTACTGGTCTAAAGCATCTGGAGCACACTGCCGTTTGACTAATTTTCCTGCTTATTTTTTGGGGCAAGCTGCAACACCAAACTGGAATAAAGTTATCCGGGTTTGTGCGTGAACATTTCAGTGCCTGCTAGCCACCAGACCAAAAAACCCAGCAACGCAGAGACATAACACAGCCTGTCACAAGGGTGGGGAGAGAGAGGGGGGAGGGGGGTCACAGCACCCAACAAGTACCACATGCCCAAACAACTAGCCCCACCCAGTCTATTGGTGGAGACATCATGGGTGGAGTAGAGAGAGTGGGTGTATGCCTACGGCAGGGTTGTGGTTGAGGGAGTAGCTATGGCCCTGACTTACCGGCCGCCCAAACTCCAGCTCGGAAAAGAACTTATACCAAGGCTCGTTCTCTAAATCTATGTCATCATAGGTCTGGGAAAGCATGATAGTGACAGAGAGAGGAGGTAGAAGAAAGACAGTGTGGAAAGAAGTCACACACAAAGAGAGACATGGACCTCATGGTTAGGAATGGGCAAAGGAGGCACAGGGAGATGGGCACAAGATGAAGATTTAGACTCACATTTTTATTTGTTCAGGCTTTTGATTTATTGTTTCGGGACTGCTATGGTTGTTTAAATTGCTGTTTTGGTCTTTTAAAACTTGTATGTACATTTTTATGTTATGTGTATGATTTTTATGTGAAGCACTTTGTGACTTCTGTCTGTGAAAGGTGCTATATAAATACAGTTTACTTACTTACTTACTTACTCGCTCACGGAGACGAGAGCAGTGAAAAACAAATTCACTACTGAAAAATCCTCCTGAAAATGTTTTTCACTTCACTACTTTAACTGGTTTTGACAGCTTTTCTAAAAAACATTAGGGCAGGGGTGTCAAACTCAAACACACAATGGGCCAAAATTTAAAACTTGAATAAAATCGCGGGCCAACATTGAACAAATAAACCTTTTAATATATACCAAACATGTTTTGCTTTAACATTAAATATGGAACCAGCAACGCTTATAAACATACAATATATAACTAAATAGTGCAGACATGCAAAATCAAATTTCAAATAAAAAACACATCAATGTCATTAATTTATTAAATAAAAAATAAATAAAAATCGTATGCCTCTTTTCTATTTGCATCCTTCTGATTTAAATATCAAAATAAACTTTTTCAACAGGTTAATAAATTCTGCCTTTCTTTTCGGGAATTTTTGGGAAGGGGTAGCTGGGAGACAGCTCTAGCTTGAGGTTGCTATGACGACTGTCACAGAGGAGCGTTTCTGGGTCCTGTCCTGATTGACGCGCCAAAACAACAGCAGGGCATTGTGGGATTTGTAGTATTAGCTGTAAATGCGCCATATAATACCGGCAGGTCAGCTTTTATAGTACAATAATAAGATAATAATTTGGTATTGCCTCGCGGGCCAAATAAAATTACACTGTGGGCCAAATTTGGCCCGTGGGCCAGAGTTTGACACCCCTGCATTAGGGAATCCAAACTATTTGTTGGGCAGTGCATAATAGTGCCATAGACAGTATAATTAAACTTGTATACAATAATATTCTGATATGCACTGTCCAACTCTTGACACCAAGGTGTTGAAATAGCCTCTTCAGTCCCCGATGGACGTTTTTGAATTGATATTCATTAAATTCATATGCATAAAAATTAACATGGCTGTGAATCCCCTGACAGAATCACATTACATCTGCTTTATTCAAAGCCATAGCACAGGTGACGGATAATGAAAATCAGCATGTTACTGTGAGCATTACATATTTAACACCCAACCTCATTATCCACACCTTGCTGGCTGGCTGGATTATGTTTAACCCTCCTGTTATGTTAATTTCTCAGGAACAGCAATAATGTTCGTGGGTCAATTTGACCCGGGGCATGTTTAATTATCCAAAAGTGTAATAAACATCCCAAAAATAATAAATAATAAATAAATAAATTGTTTATATGTCATTAATAACTCCATTACTAACCATTTCATGGTTCAATGAGGATAACTCACTCGTTTTTCATAAAAAAGCATGCTAAAACTTTTTTTTAATGTACACTGGAAAGACCTACATATGAATTACAATGGTTTTACATGACAGCAATTTTTTATTTATTTATTTTATTTTATTTTTTTATGAAAAAATACTTTACACTATGTTTTTGTTTTGTTTTTAAACATAATAGGAGGGTTAAGAAGGGGAGGTGCACATAATGAAGTGCTGTTTGGAAGAGACATAAGGGGTTAAGTTAAGTCAAGTCAAGTCAAAGTTTATTTATAGAGCACATTTAAAAACAACCTCAGTTGATCAAAGTGCTGTACAGTTATTAAAATAGAATAAATCATACACAACTGGGTATAAATAAAAACAATAAAAAGAATAAAATACTAAAAACAGTTAAACAACAAAATAAAATAGATTAAAATAGTAATAAAAACTCAATCACCAGATTCACCACTTTAAATCTCATAAATCTGCGGATTTTTTTCTCGTAGATTTGCCACTTCAATCTCGTAAACTTTTATTCTCAAAATATTATTTTCGTATGTTTTTTTTTTTTTTTACACATTCTGGCAGTATGTAATATCCTCCAATATTCTCTAGGGTTGAAATTTGGAATTTGCAAGTATTTCAATGAGTGTCCTATTAAGGGTCAAAGTGGTGAATCTGGGAGAAAAAAGTTGCTTTTTCCCCACTTTTTTCTCGTAAATCTGCGACTTTTTTCGCACAGATTTGCCACTTTAAATCTCTTAAATCTGCAACTTTTTTTCTTGTAGATTTGCCACTTTAATCTAGTAAATTTGCAACTTTTTTCTCGAAATATTACCTGAAGTTACCAAATATACACTACCGGTCAAAAGTTTTAGAACACCCCAATTTTTCCAGTTTTTTATTGAAATTCAAGCAGTTCAAGTCAAATGAACAGCTTGAAAGGGTACAAAGGTGAGTGGTGAACTGCCAGAGGTAAATAAAAAAAGGTAAGCTTAACCAAAACTGAAAATAATGTACATTTCAGAATTATACAAGTAGGCCTATTTTTAAGGGAACAAGAAATGGGTTAACAACTTAACTCTATGGAGTCTTGGGCTATTTTGTCCATTTTTTTCAATTCTTTTCATGTCTTTGTAAGATTTGTGTCTTTTTTTGGTCATTTTGTTTCTTTTTTTAGTCATTTTGTGTCTTTTTTTTAGTCCAACATAAAATGTGATTTTGAATATTTTTTTTTTTTACTTTCAAAACACTATCAGAGTACACTGAGACATTAAACTGCATGATTTTCAATTAAATTCTGGAAAAGTTGGTGTGTTCTTAAACTTTTGACCAGTAGTGTAGTTCTTTGCCTGATAAAGGGTTAAGGAAGCAGAAGTTTATCTCTGCTGATGTGACATGATGGATTATAACACCAAACACTTCCTTTGTATCACAGAGAGACACATTTCCATATCAAATCAACCTGCAATAAACTGTCAGATGGGCTGTAAATATTTACATGCAACAACATTAGAAAGGGAAGTCAAATCAATGGGGAGTGCTGTGTAGCAGGTTAATGAGCTACTCTTTTCTGTTTAAACTCCAACAGCTTTCTCTATTTTACACACTTCAGCGTGCACTACAGTGAAGAGGCTTATTCATTTTGGCTGCTATTTTAACTGTGGAGATGATGCGTTGGTTTACTACTCTGTCTGCTCTTTCTAACCCTAATCCCACATGCAAACGGAGTTTTCATGCCAAATTAAACACTGCCAGGAGATGTTTTGCAGGTGTTGGTAGTGTTACAGCTCCAGCTCTTTTGCTAAAAAGAGAATTCAGCTTGGAGATAAATGAGTCACTCTGTAGAAAAAAATAGTGAGAGCCTGGAGCAGATGCTGCCAATCACACATGTGCTGTGGACACAGAGAAAAAAAAAGGAATACAGTGCCAGAATTTTTTGTTTGTTTTTTCTATAGCTCATAATTGGATAGCAAAATTTTACTGGATTTACTGGAACCAAACTGGATTGTTGGGTGCCATTTTTTACCCTGGCGAGTGAAGAAAAAAAGGCTCTTAATGGACAAAAAGGAGCCTCAGACAGCAGATTGAAATACTGTCTATCCTGCATGCATGATAAGTAAATGCTGGACAAACTGCCTTAACCCTTTATCAGGCAAAGAACTCTATTTGGTAACTTCAGGTAATATTTCAAGAAAAAAGGTGCAAATTTGCGAGATTAAAGTGGCAAATCTACAAGAAAAAAAGTCTCAGATTTAAGAGATTTAAAGTGGCAAATCTGCACGAAAAAAGTTGCAGATTTAAGAGATTTAAAGTGGCAAATCTGCACGAAAAAAGTCGCAGATTTACAAGAAAAAAGTGTGAAAAAAGCTACTTTTTTCTCCCAGATTCACCACTTTAAATCTCATGAATCTGTGCATTTTTTTCTCGTAGATTTGCCCCTTTAATCTCGTAAACTTTTTTTCTCAAAATATTATTTTCGTATGTTTTTTTTTTTACACATTCTGGCAGTATGTTATATCCTCCAATATTCTCTAGGGTTGAAATTTGCAAGTATTTCAATGAGTGTCCTATTAAGGGTTAAAGTGGTGAATCTGGGAGAAAAAAGTAGCTTTTTTCCCACTTTTTTCTCGTAAATCTGCAACTTTTTTCGTGCAGATTTGCCACTTTAATCTAGCAAATTTGCACCTTTTTTCTAGAAATATTACCTGAAGTTACCAAATATAGTTCTTTGCCTGATAAAGGGTTAAGGCAGTTTGTCCAGCATTTACTTATGCATGCAAAATAGTGCAGGATAGACAGTATTTCAATCTGCTGTCTGAGACTCCTTTTGGTCCATTAAGATCCTTTTTTTCTTGACTCTCCAGGGTAAAAAATGGCACCCAACAATCCAGTTTGGTGGCAAAGTGAAATTGGAAAATTGAAACAAACTGGATTGTTGGGTGCCATTTTTTTACCCTGGAGAGTCAAGAAAAAAAAAGGCTCTTAATGGACCAAAAGGAGCCTCAGACAGCAGATTAGCCAGCGTGGGTTTACTTCTACTCTACAGCTTTCTCCTTTTATTGCCTTATCAGGAACTGACTCATGCATTATTACCCTGATAGAGCTCTCTGCAGTCATCGCAATATACATCTGCAAAACCTTCACAAACAATGTTTTTTTTATAAAGATTTTCCCACAAAACAGACTCCTCGTCTGTTACATATTCTCCATTATCCTGCTCTTATCTCAGATACCTCTTGTCTATTATTTTCTGCCCTCCCTCTACACAGTAATTATCTCTGCTGTCTGCTTTGTCATTCACCCCACAGAGTGAACAGCCAGTACAGACTCTAGAGGATGCAGCACTGTAAACCTTCGCTTTTTAACGCCAACGCTGTGTCTGACAGAAAGTCTATGCAGAGGCACAGAATATGAAAATACATTAGTAAGAAAGGTAAAATTGCTTGTGACTCTTTCCTCAGTTTGAACATCTAGTCGGTTTTTTTTGCACCATTTCTATTTGGTCATTTTGTGTCTTTTTTTGGTCATTTTGTTTCTTTTTCGGGTCATTTTGTGTCTTTTTTTTGGTCAATTTGTGTCTTTTTTAGTAAATTTGTGTCTTTTTTGGTCATTTTTGGTCATTTGGGGGTCAATTTGAGTCCTTTTTTGCTTAATTCTATGTAATTTTTTTTTTTATCATTTTGTGTCCTTTTGTGGTCAATTTGATTCTTTCTTGGGTAATTTTGTGTCTTTTTTGGTCAATTTGTGTCTTTTTGTGGTCATTTTTTGTCATTTGGGGGTCAATTTGAGTCCTTTTTTTGCTTAATTTTATGTAATTTTTAAGTTTCAAGTTGTTACTTTCCAAAGAGTCTCTGGCTTGAAGCTGACCGTTTTTTGCACCATTTCTGCAGAGTTAGTCCCCTTCATGTTGTTAGTGTTTTGTTGTTCCCTTTTTTTTTATTTTTTACATTTTGTCTTTATTTAGAATCACATTTCAATATCACATTATTATATATTATTATTATTATAACAGTCATCACCGTTTTGATAATAGACACTGTGATCAATATTTTCAGATTTTTATAAACAAACGAACGAACAGAACTTGGGGCGGTTTCCATCTACAGCAGGGGTGTCAAACTCTGGCCCGCGATCCAAATTTGGCCCGCAGTGTAATTTTATTTGGCCCGCGAGGCAATACCAAGTTATTATATTATTACTGTAAATTAATGACATTGATGTGCTTTTTATTTGAAATTTGATTTTGCATGTCTGCACTATTTAGTTATATATTGTATGTTTATAAGCGTTGCTGGTTCCATATTTAATGTTAGAGCAAAACATGTTTGGTATATATTAAAAGGTTTATTTGTTCAATGTTGGCCCGCGATTTTATTCAAGTTTCAAATTTTGGCCCATTGTGTATTTGAGTTTGACACCCCTGATCTACAGTAAGAAGTAAAAAAAAAAAAAAGATTAAAACATTTTTTTTAAAGAAAGTTACACAATATTAAACAAAAGAAGGGCGTTTCGGGGCGATGTAAAATCTCCACTTCTCCCAGATTTCCTCAAATTTTGCTTTTTGAAGCCTCACTGAGAAAGTGATTCTTTCCATTACAAAAATTTCACAGATGATGTCATACCACTCGTCTATAGATGGGCTGTCTGGCTTGAGCCATTTCCTTGTTATAGCTTTTTTAGCAGCTACACTCAGTATGCCAAAAAGGTATTTTGTGTTTTTATTTGAGGATGTAGAAGCCCAAAAAGAAATTCATCCCGATTAAAAGCTGTTGTTCCCTTTTATAGAAATTAAGCTTCTTTTTTAGCATCAAGGTGAAGCAAGAAAAGCAGCATGATGATTGTTTTCCTGAACAATAACAGCAACAATAATTACAGGAATCACTTCCCTGTCACAGTATTATAGAAATATGAAGAAGCCAGCTAGGGAAGCACACATCACGTCTTCTAAATGTTAAAAAGAATAAATTTTAACAGCCTGAGCTGATTCCAGAGCGACCTCACAGGTTAATCAAACGTAATGGACGGCAGTAATGTGGTGATGGCTGCCAAGTGGGTTTTAACAGGTCAGTGTCAGAACTGATTATAATGAAATGAGAGCACATTTTTAAATATACTTACTGGTCTTTCGTGCTCCAGGATGGAGGACTTCCCAGGCTCGTACTCAAAAATACTCTTCGGCTCTGCACGGTACTTTCGTGTGTCCACTTTCCTATTGGGAGGTCCCCATTCATTCCTGGTGCAAGAAAAATAAAAACAGGTTTGTTAGAAAAGAGCCTGACACCAAGTTAAATCATTCAACGATATATTAAACCACATTTAAAACTAATATAATATTAAATGGCACTTTATAAGCTAATATAATTTAAGGTGGCTCTAAAAAACACAGTTGACAAAATACGCATAAATTATAAATAAATGAATCGAATTGTCTGAAGCATCATTCATAACATTGTCATCTGAGTTCTAAACCATTATTTAAACCCTTACTGCCCACATTTATTTACAATTATATAAAAAAGTGTGAATTTCAATATAGCATACACACATACATACATACATAGATACACACACACATACACACATACACACACACACATACACACACACACATACATATATACATGCATACACACATACATACACACACATACACACACACACACACACACACACACACACACACATACATACACACATACATACATACATACACACACACGCACACACGTACATACATACATACATACACAGACACACACACACACGCACACACACATACATACATACACACATACATACACACACACACACACACACACACACACACACACACACATACACACACACACACACACACACACACACACACACACACACACACACATGCACACACACACACACACACACACACACACACGCGCACACACACACACACACACACACACACAATAGATATAAATGTAGCTATTATGCAAATTAGCGACATTAGGCAAAATTGGGCATAATAGTTATTAAACAAATATTCCAGGTCTCAGGTAAATAGGTTATTGTATTGATTCTGCTATTGCTGAATATGTTTCTGTACAATGATTGCTGTTCCATCATCACATGTATGTGATCGTAAGCGGTTTGAGGCAAATTCAGAACAAATGGTTAAAAGCTGCACCAGGGTTTTTGATATATTTGAACAAATATATCAGCTATAAGCTGAGAACATCTCCTTTTAGAGTTTTATTTTGAGAGCTTTTTAGCATTTTATTTTGCTAATTTTATTGTCTGCCTATGAAGAAAGAACTGCCGGCCGAGCAGCAGTTTTCACAAGCAACCACAGAGGAAAGAAATGTTGTGCAGAGTCAGCATATTTCACATCTAACCTCTGAACTAAGAGTGGAAGGACAATGGAAAGACCAATCATGACTGTTTTGAGCATTGAAGCTTCATTAAAAAACCTGACCAGGAGCTTTAAATGTAAAAAAAAAAAAAAGGGAGAAAAAAAAGGACATTCGGTACGGCCCTAAAATGAATAATCCATCACATTTATTAGTTCATGTACAAGAAAAACGGGATTCGATTTCATTTAGATTGCTTGTACAGTCGTAATTGAAAGCCAGGATTGTATAACAAAGAAGGTGTAAATTAATAATTAAATGACATGAATATAGGCTCTGAGGGAGTATAATGTTTATTTGGTGATGATGCTTTGAGAGACACCCTTGAAATCTGTCAGTGTTATAACTATTTTCAGTATTTGTCTATATAACTACATTTAAATGTGTGTATATATATATATATATATATATATATATATATGTATATATATATATATATATATATATATGTTTTGTTGTTGTTTTTTCTTTATTTTTATGTATGTATGTTTTTTATTTACTTTTATTTATTTATTTTTATTTAATTTTTGCTTTATTTACATCTTTTTTTTTATAGGTTTACCGTGTTTTTCTTATACTTATTTGGAGAGGGGAAGAGGGGATGGGAGGGAGAATAGGGAGAAAAAGTTTGCTTTGTTGCATGTAATAATGTCTTGTTTGACTAGCTGTAATCTGCAAGCAAAAATCTAATAAACACATGTTTAAAAAAAATGACATGAATATACTAAGTGCTGAGAGAATGAGAATGTATCTTTTCTATTTACTATTTATTGAGATGAGATGATAAGGATGTATCTTGTTATTTACTATTTATTATGCTTTTTTTTATGAGTCCAGTACGTGAGTGCATTGAATTTCATTGTATTTCTGTGCAATGACAGATAAAAATCTAATCTAATCTAATAAAATATGAGCCTTTGCTCTGTTTTATGTTTTGTTTTTATTTGTTCTTTGTGGCTTTTTAAAATTAAGATTAATTTTAAAATTGAGATTAATTTTAAAACCTACTTTTATTTACTGTTTTTTGTTTTACCCAGCATGAGACTCGCTTTGTTTTAGTTGTTTTTGCTTGTTCTTTGTTTTTATTGTTTTTATTGTTGGTTTGTCCTGCCATGTACAGCACTATGTATCAGCTAACACTGTCTTAAAGGGCTCTATAAATAAAGTTGATTTGATTTGATTTGAAAAGAGATGAGAAAGCTCCTCTTACGTGTCAGGCGAGTCCCTCTCCCGGTCGCTGTCTCTGGCCCTCAGCTGGAGGAGGGATGGCATGGGTGGAGGCGGTGGCGGCACCGGGGACGGCGAAGGCTCCCGAGGGCCCGGGTGTCCTCCGTTGTCCGAGGGGCTTTTGGCGAGCGGCCTGTACGTATGTGTCCTTGGCGCCGGGTGGGCCATGGTGGCGGGGTTGGAGGTCAGGCCGTACTCGTCTGTTAAGGACAGGACAGAGGAGACACGGAGCGAGAAGTAATGAGGCAAAGCGAGCCGGACAAGAGGAAAGAAATGTATTATTGGATGAGACGTACAACATCTCTCACCATTGTTTATGACAGCATATGTTGCATTGTACGTGTCAGAATAGTCATCATCTGTGAAGGAAAGGAACAAAGACTGATTGGGCTGCAAACATACTTTATGGCAGCTATTCTCAACCTTAGGGTCGGGACCCCAATTGGGGTCGCGAGATGATTTCTGGGAGTCGCCAAATCATTTTGGAAGTCAGCTCTGTCTCCACTGTGTTGAAGTGTTCATGTGTTCTAGTATTTTTGGTCATTTAATGTCTTTTTTTTGGTAATTTTGTGTATTTTTTGGTCATTTTGTGTCTTTTTTGGTCATTTTGTTTCTTTTTTTGTCAATTTGTGTCTTTTTTGGGTCATGTTGTTTCCTTTCTGGTGAATTTGTGTCATTTTGTTTCCTTTTTTTGGGTCATTTTGTTTCTTTTTTGGGCCATTTTGTGTCTTTTTATGGTCAATTTGTGTCTTTTTGGTCAATTTGTGTCTTTTTGTGGACATTTTTTGTCATTTGGGGGTCAATTTGAGTCCTTTTTTGCTTAATTTTATGTAATTTTTTGATCATTTTGTGTCATTTTGTGGTCAATTTGATTCTTTTTTGGGTCATTTTGTGTCTTTTCTGACAAATCCCAAAGTATCAAGTTGTTACTTTCCAAGGAGTCTCTGGCTTGAAGCTGACTGTTACACACTCAGGAGGTCAGAATGGACCTTTAAACTGATAGCAAAGGACTTAGATTAAAAGTAACAATAAAATATAAAGTGAGCGGGGTTCGCGGACAACATGCATGTTAAATTGGGGGTAGCGACTCAAAAAGGTTGAGAACTACTGCTCTATATGGTACAAGATGGAACAAGTGTGTAGCTTCGTCTCCTGGGAGAACAGCATCTTTAGTCAGCTTTAATACAGGCAGTTACAAAGTAATTTCCAATAGTGACCATTTTTCACAGCAGAGAGAAGTACTGTATAGAAACCACCCAAGCAGCATAAACCACTTTCCCTCTGTTCATCCACAAGGTCAGCATGACTCTAACAACAGTTTACAATTGTCTTTCCAAGAACTCTTTCTTTTGAGTTTTCTTGCTCGCAGCTTTCTCGAGAACTGCTCATCCAAACCACACACTCGACACTGTATAACAAGTAAACACTTTATTTGCTCACAGCAAAATAAACACCTCTGACCTCTCTTTTTTTTCATTTTCTTGAATGTAGTCAACAGAGAGCGAGCTTTACCTGCTGCATGCTGTTCGGCCCAAAGGCACAAATATTGCAGTGACTCACTGCAGCAGCTGGTTTCGACCACAGCAATAGAAATGATATAGGAAAAGTATACGTGTGTGTAAAATGTATAAATGTGTACGACAGACATTTTACATTCTTCTTTTGACGATATATTAGAGGTGGGAATCACCAAAGTCACCATACAATATTATTGCGATTTTAAGCATTTTGCGCAGTGGCGGTTCTACACAGGCCCTGTGTCAAATTAATAATAAAATGGTCAATTTATAACGATAAACAATGGAACAATTCTAACCTTTTTTTTGTTCAAACAATATCTCATTGTACACAAAAGGAACCTAGAATGTGAACATTGTATAATAGTTTAACTCTATGGAGTCTTAAAGGGCTATTTTGTCCATTTTTGAATCCTTTTAATGTCTTTGTAAGTCATTTTGTTTCTTTTTTTGGTAATTTTGTGTCTGTTGTTGTGTCTTTTTTAGTTATTTTCTGTCTTTTTTTGTCATTTTTATGTCTTCTGTGGGGTTTTTTTTGGTTATTCTGTCTTCTCATTTTGTGTCTTTTTTGGTCATTTTGTGTCTTTTTCAAGACATTCAAAGATTTTGAATGCTTAAATATCATCTTTGCCATTCTTTCATGTGCTAATGTGAACTAAACTCTGATTAAACACTGGCCCCTCCTTGGCCCCCACAGTAAAAATGGTCTAGAACCGCCACTGATTTTGCGATACAGTATATTGCGATTAAACTGCATTTTGTGTCCACAAAATTAAATTAAATTAAGAATTGTTTCGTCAAATAGAATACAGAAAATTCTTGTGGGAACCCAACGAGACTATTTTCATCGAGATAGCATGACGTCAGGTCACATGACCACTTTGAAAATCACCATGGAACACCACAAAAACAGCCTAACTTTCCAGCATTGTTTCGGAGACTTCCCAACACAATATCCAGACATATTTGGTTATTGCCTATAGATCCCTTAGATCTTCTAGTTTCATATGATAGTCTAGACTGAATGGTCCAAAAAGTGAAAGTGAGGAGCATTTATGGGTACAAGTCAGGAACCGGCCTACTTTACTTATTTCAAGGGTGCTGAATAAAAAAAAATGGTTCCCAAGCGAAATTTTGAGTTTTTGACCTTCTCATTTGCATATCATAATGGAGGCCAATTTGCCCATCTTGCTCAGTCGTTGGACCATTTCCCCTTAGTTTTTTTGTAAGTAGGCAATCAAAGATGAGGAAATTATGTTTCTAGATCTATAGTCTAGGGTCAGAGCAAGAATATAGTGGAGGCTCAGTGTCTTTTTTATGTTGCAAAAAGTTGCAAAATACCAACTTTTAAGGTGAAATTAAGCATTATTTGTGTCATTTTTTAAGGCCGACATAAATATTACATCAATATCACTTTTAAATGTTCCAGTTGGTATTTTGCATATATATATATATATACATAAAAAAAGACACTGAGCCTCCACTATATTCTTGCTCTGACCCTAGACTATAGATCTAGAAACATAATTTCCTCATCTTTGATTGCCTACTTACAAAAAAACTAAGGGGAAATGGTCCAATGACTGAGCAAGATGGGCAATTTGGTGGCCATTTGATACAAATTAGAAGGTCAAAAACTCAAATGTTCATTTTGGGAACCATTTTTTTTAGACTCAGCACCCTTGAGATATGTAAGGTAGGCCGGTTCCTGACTTGTACCCATAAATGCTCCTCACTTCTTATAGAAGGCCTTTATTCTGAAATCCGTCTTGACTATGATACCAATATCTCCAGTATCTTCCTAAAAGCGGGCCTGATACATTCCATTGGATTGCTATATATCGATACTTGCCGACCATGTATGGATATAATATTGCCACGCAAAAAATTGCAATACTATGCTGTATTGATTTTTCCCCCACCTCTACAATATATAACACCTCACTTTGTCCCAGTTGTAGCACCTCACAGACGCAGTGCATTAACCATATTTTGTCATAACTGTGTATTTGATTCTGGCTATAATTCAAAGCTGCTGTTTTCTGTGACGAAACTGCAGTTTTTTAGACTCTACAAGCCTACAAGGGGTTACTCAAAAGAAAGACTTTGATGGAACTGACATATTGCTTTGGAGAATATCTGAATATTCAGAGAGTCATGGGAACTCTGCGAGATATATCAAAAACATAATCACAGGCCTGTGGATGCTTTTAGGCACACTCAATCATGAAATAGTGTGTGATTGTGTGTGTTTGTGCTGCAGTAGAAGAAGCCTGAGCAGTTTAGAACAAACAAGCTTTGAACTGACTGTGTGATATTGTCAAGCCCATAAAATTAGAGCAGATTTCCCAGGACAGCTCTGTGTCTATTCAAGGTTTCTCTCAATTCCGCCTCCTCTCCAGACTCTCTTGCTCTCATCTAATGAGTTCTGGCTCTGAGGTTCTCTGGGTCTTTTGGCTTAACAAGAACCGACATGCACACACACACAAAGATACACACAAACACACACACACACACACACACACACACACACAAAGTATGCATGCTTGGCCAATTCCTTTCATAATGTCTGACGAATCACATAAAATGATGGGGTTTTTCTGCCTTTCAGTGTGATTCAGTACAGACTTACCTGCTTTGTGAACCTTGTGGATCTGTTTGAACATTGTTTTGTACCAATCCTTCGGTCTATCCACCGTCTGCGGAGAGAGAAATAATCATAAAGATTTATGTAGTGCGAAATGCAACATAAACTGCATAGCTGAAGTTAGAGATTAGACTGGGCTGCTGCTGTTTTATGGGACTGAGCACTTACTGAGGAGAGAAAAACACACTCTCAGCCTTCCTAGAGATCCACATTTCAATCAAAGAGAATTTAACTTATGCTGAGGCATGAATAAATTATTTACAAAGACTCATCGTATGAGACACCCTCCATATGTCTTGCATAGATCTACTTTTTCTACAATAAAAATTTTCTTGCAGTCTAATTGATGCATTCAGGCATTGTAATCTCTCTCGAACGGAATCATATTTTCATCTTATTTGTTTTAGCTGTTAACTACTGCACATATTTTTTCCAAAATAATGTCAAAAGACGAGGGTTTCACCTCCTATTTTCTAGACCACGCCCACTGTTGGACAATCTAATCAAATCAAAGAATTTGATTTAAGTCCCTCTCATAACTATTACCTCATGTACATATCCTGTTTTGCGTGAGAATAGGTCACATTTCAGAAGATAAAGAGTCTGTTTCACTCTGACTTATCCCATCAATCAATCCATTCTTTTTGGCTATTTTATCAATTTACAACAAAAAAAAGTACAACAACGTGAACAAAACAGTATAATCCATCATCAATCTGAATGTGTGTACAGTGGATGTTTTAGCTTTAAACATACTTACTACACTGCGAAAAAAGAAAATTCGGGTGAACTCAAAATTTCAAGGCAACAAACTTCGATAAAATTTTAAGTTGGACAATTAAACTAAATATTTTAAGTTTGGTTTTTGCTCAACTCTATGTCAGCTAATGTTGCGACCACAATTTTGAGTTAGCATTGATACACTAATGGCTACTCTTGTAGCTGTAACAAGCAGCGCCGCTAGCATCAGTAAGCCGCTAGCATCCGTTAGCCGCTAGCATCCGTTAGCCGCTAGCATCAGTTAGCCGCTAGCTTTCGCTAATGACCAAATTTCACCGCTTTCCCGCATTTCACAACAAAGAAATAAGAGTTATCAGAACTATTGTCCCTTGTTGTGAACCCCAACTTAAAGATATAAGTAACAACAACTCACCAACTTGTTTTTGAGCAGACAACTGGCTTCCTTTGTTGTGCTAACTTTTGCCCTAAATGTCAGTAATTTATATTTCCAAGTTTTACCAAATTAAATCACTGTTTTAGGCCAAAAAATACAAGTTGGCTTTTTTGCAGTGTATATAAATTGCCATAATATCCAAACATGTAGTCAACAAAGCAAGAAAATGGCATAACAGATCAGATACTTGATATTTTACTATTGCAGTTTGTTTTGGTACTAGTTTGCAAATGTGTTTTGCAGAATTGATTGTGATGATTGTGTCTGCTTTCAGGAATCAATGTCAGCAGGTTTGGTTTCGCAGCACAGAGGATACACAAGCCATGTTGCTACAAAACCAAAGTGGGAGCTCCTGGTGCTCTGCCTGGAAAATCCAGAAGGGACCCTGGTATGTGTGTCTTTGTGTACACAGTATAGATCTAACAGCCACTTCAAAAAAGAGCTATCAAATGGCAGAGAGACTTAATCCTCCCTTTATTCAGTTGCGCTAAACACTGTGTCTGGACTCTGGTCAGAGAAGAGGCATTTTTGGCTCCACAGTGAAGGAGTGTGTGTGACCAAGCATGTAACATTGGCACGGCCGAGAGACGGGCCAATTACCACTTCATTCTCCATGGCTACCAAATAAAGTGCCCACAAAAATGTTTGTCCGCTCACAACAAGGAGCATCTGTTTTTCTTCTTTCCAGCATTTTTTCTTTCCACCTTTTCTCTTTTACTTTTATTGCCTGACTCTCATTCTTTCCCGTAACTTTCTCTCTGGCTCTCTCATTCTGTAGTTGAACATGTTTGACTTTAAATGTCGCTCCTCAAGAAACGGATAACCAACTGAAGTGTTAATACTCGAAAAAAAAAGGCCTTAACAGAGATAACACACTAGACAGACACTTTGTAAGCAGCGAGGACCTTGCAGCGCTGATAGTATTTTTTTTCCTCTGCACAGGTACAAAAAGGATCAAATGCAGGTATCATTTGGCTGGAGGAATGTTGATACTATGCAATGCAACTTTGTTTTGATTTTATTTTGCTAGGAGCATCTGTTTTTCTTCTTTCCAGCATTTTTCTTTCCACCTTTTCTCTTTTACTTTTATTGCCTGACTCTCATTCTTTCCCGTAACTTTCTCTCTGGCTCTCTCATTCTGTAGTTGAACATGTTTGACTTTAAGTGTCGCTCCTCAAGAAACGGATAACCAACTGAAGTGTTAATACGCGAAAAAAAAAAGGCCTTAACAGAGATAACACACTAGACAGACACTTTGTAAGCAGCGAGGACCTTGCAGCGCTGAAGCAAAGACCTTGTCTGAGCTCATCTTTATAACTGGCACGCAGAGGGAGAGTCAAAAGAGATACAGAGATGGTGAAAGCGAGACAGAAAGGGCTTTTTAATATGGGGTCAAAAGCTGCTGACAGCCGAAAGTAATCCCCTCTCACGAGCCTGATCACATATCAAGACAACAAAAAATGGGTCAAAAGAAACTCCTGTGCAGCGCTACAGTACCTCACACCGACGTGTTCAGCTGTGTGTGTGTGTGTGTGTGTGTGTGTTTGAGCTCACCGTGCGGATGGCGATAGGGATGCCAGTGTCGTCCACTGGGCCGATGCCCTCGTAATGAGGAGCTTTAATAATGGACACCTTCTTCTCTTCTTCTGAGAAGCGGGCGATGGGCACAGTGCTGCTGACGCTGGTGTGGCCAGACACCACCGACTCTCTGATTACTGACTCGCTGCCCTCTGGATGTGACGAGGGAAAAAGGGGAGAAAAGAGAAAGAAACGCTGTTAGTTCACTGCAAAAAAAGAAAAGTTGGGTGAACTCAAAATTTCAAGGCAACAAACTTCGATAAAATTCTAAGTTGGACAATTAAACTAAATATTTTAAGTTTTGTTTTTGAGTTTGCTCAACTCTTAATTCAGATTTTTGTCAACTCAACTGTAAGTTGTACTAACTTATAATTTTACATTGTAATAACTTTTAATCCTTACTTCTGCTAACTTCTGCAATGTGCTGAATTGGCACGATTGTAATGCCGCTATGAAATGTCAGCTAATGTTGCGACCACAATTTTGAGTTAGCATTGATACGCTAATGGCTACTCTTGTAGCTGTAACAAGCAGCGCCGCTAGCATCAGTTAGCCGCTAGCATCAGTTAGCCGCTAGCATCAGTTAGCCACTAGCATCAGTTAGCTGCTAGCTTTCGCTAATGACCAAATTTCGCCGCTTTCCCGCATTTCACAACAAAGAAATAAGAGTTATCAGAACTATTGTCCCTTGTTGTGAACCCCAACTTAAAGATATAAGTAACAACAACTCACCAACTTGTTTTTGAGCAGACAACTGGCTTCCTTTGTTGTGCTAACTTACATTATTGCCCTAAATGTCAATAATTCATATTTCCAAGTTAAACCAACTTAAATCACTGTTTTAGGCCAAAAAATACAAGTTGGCTTTTTTGCAGTGTTGTAGCTAGTAATAATAATAATAATACCGTTATTTATATAGCATCTTTAAAAACAGCATTCACAAAGTGCTTTGACAGAACAAGCATGAATAAAACTCATGAAAAACATAAGAAACCAACAATGAAGAAATGAAGAAGGAAAAAAAAGAAAAGGAAAAAAAATATATACAGTAGTGTTCAATAAAATAGCAGTCCAATGTGACTAACCAGATTAATCCAGGTTTTTAGTATATTTTTTATTGCTACATGGTAAACAAGGTACCAGTAGGTGCAGTAGATTCTCAGAAACCCAACAAGACCCAGCATGCATGATATGCAGCTCTTAAGGCTGTGAAATTGGGCAATTAGTTGAAAAGGGTATGTTCAAAAAAATAGTCTGCCGTTGACTTTACAAACTCAAAACTATTTTGTACAAACTTTTTTTTTCCTAGGATTTAGCAATCCTGTGAATCACTAAACTAATATTTAGTTATGCTTGTTATGGCATAATAAGGGAGGTGATTGTGCTTAGTTGTGGTAAAATACAACAACTTGACATTGAATACTTGGTAAATGTATGAACAGTAAATTTTGAGGTAATCTACTAGAATTTGGAATTTTGCTCCCCTAATGCCCCTAAAATATACTTTATTATCACATTGAAGAATCATTTATTAAATTTTATATGCACTTGAAAGTCATTCCAAATTATAGTAGATTAGCTTTAAAAGCTCAATGCACAATGACCTCCCTTATCATGCATGTTTATGATTTTATATGATATTTCCATAGAATTGCTATTAAAACATGGAGGTGTCCTCGTCTCAAATAGAAAGAACAAAAGAGGAGTGACTCACCTGAACTCCTGCTCTGTCTCTGGAGCCCGGTGTGGAGTGAGGTGGGTGGAGGAGGGTAGGCCGGAGGAGAGAGGGGCCTCTGGGGAGCACTTCCATTCATAGCGTGAGAGAGGACCTGGCCCTATGAGGGACCCACAAGCCAGAAATAATCAGTTACTACCCATCGCAAACAGCAGCAAAATGTGCAAATTTCCATTTATAGTGGGGAATGTTGCTGTTCTGCCCTACAACATTAGATAATGAGTGCAGATATAAAAAAACAAAACAAGAAAAATGATTAATTTTATAGATCCATTAGTAAGTAGTCCTCATATTAAAGAGGTATAGGAGTCTATGATGAAATGAATGTACATTTGGACAGATATTGGGGCTGATGAGATTCAGGAATAGCTGAATCTGAAGTGACTGCACAATGTAAGAACAGTTAGTGAGGGGAAGGGCCACGTGTTGAATCACTTCACTTCAAAACAGACAGAAGAGATTAAAACAGTGACGGTAAGCAACAAAACTCTTTCAGATTCACATACATTTCATTTGAAATTAGTTGCGACACACAAGACAACAGACACGATAGAGTTACAATGGGTGGCTCTTCTGGAGAACGCTCTCCCATTCAACGTGACACAGGAACATACAATCTCATCTGACAAAGGATAAAAACACAGTATTTTAACTTTAAGGCCAGTATGTTTCGATCAAAGATCCATGATGGCATAAAACCAGTCACTATCTAGCGAAAAATGCCAATTTAAAAGTGATTGGCTCACATTTAAACAATTCACCTATGGCTAAGCCCCGCCCCCTCCACTCACTCGGACAAACTGTCAACATTTGACCATTTTAAACTTAAAATCTCAAGAAAAAACACATAAAAAAACGACTGAAAACGGACTAACTCCAATGCATTTCAATGGATGTGGAAGCAGAGAGTGTCCGAGTGTATTGAGTTAGCTATGCGCACTGTGATTGGTTCATTGCGTTTGGGGGTGTGGCTTAGCTATAGGTCAATTGCAAAAACTATATCACTGCAAATGTATTTTTGCGACTCGTCACATTTAATCAGTGATTGTGTGGGAAGTGTAATGCACAGGCAGGGACCTTCTTACACTCACTGTGGGAGTGCTCTTTGGTTTTTCCTTTCTGGAAAGAGGTTATAGGAAAACTGGGTGAATGGCTTGGAAAAACTCTGCCAGAATCCCCCCAGCTCTGCCTACTGGGAGACAGGTCAGGGTCACCACCAGGAATATCAAAAGCAGAATTCGGTTTAGCATTAATAAATAATAACTTAACTCTATGGAGTCTTGGGCTATTTTGTCCATTTAAATTCTTTTCATGTCTTTGTAAGTCATTTTGTGTCTTTTTTTTTAGTCATTTTGTGTCTTTAGGTGTCTTTTTTGTCATTTTGTGTCTTTTTTTGGTCATTTTGTGTCTTTTTTTAGTCCTTTAGTTCAACATAAAATGTGATTTTAAATCTTTTTTTACTTTCAAAACACTATCATGCTCAATAAAGAATTTTAAATGTTGCAAATGTGCATTCATTTCAGAGTACACTGAGACATTAAACTGCATCATTTTCAATTAAATTCTGGAAAAGTTGGTGTGTTCTAAAACTTTTGACCAGTAGTGTATGTTATCATATACTAACTTTGCGAACATAGTGTTTAGTGTTGGGAAATGTTCTGCTGCGCTGTTAATGGGCTGGGATTTGGGTTTGTATGTGTATTTGCATGTATATGCATTTTTTGTTTTTAATTTATGTATTTTTGTTTAATATGGTCGATTTGTTTGTGTGAAAGTTTGATCTCTTTTGTATGATGTTTGACCTATAAGAAATTGAATGAAAACTTAAATAACAAAATCAGTGATTGTGTGTTGGGCTCAGAGCTGCTGCTGCTAACATGCTGCACACAATATGCCTTCAGTGTTGTCATGATGTTGTCAAACTTCTTCCTTGTTTAGTGTTTAGGCCGAGAGAACGTGGATAATTCAATGCAGTAGGCAGATAACGAAGCTGTGGTTATAATGCCACAGCTTGCAATTTAAAAACCCAATGGTTTGAAGCTGGACGCTATAATGACTTCTGAATCACTGACCACATCCCAAATTCTGATCAGTGTTCCAGTTCTGTGATTCTCTTATGAATGGATAATTTTTGGTTAGAGAAGCAATGAAGCCAATTAGCACTTTTGTGGGCGGGACTAAGGATGGGAATGACATCTGTGGTAGAGAAGCAACATATTTCTCTAATTCAGATTGCACTAATGCAAGAGACAAGCCACAAGGCTTGGAGTAAACAGTGACAGTCGTTTAAAAAATTATGATACCAGTGCCCTTGAAGTGATACCAAAAGAATTCTTCACTTGATCGCTTTTTCATATTCTACTTGATTCAATACCCTTCGTGTGAATGGTAGCCTTCAGTTGCAAAAAGTGCCACCACTACCCCCCATTTAAATCCTTTTTACATGAATACATTACACACTGAACTACACCGCCCTCCATCTTCAGCACACCACAGACTCCAGGGATTGTTGCTGCTGCGGTAGCGATCCAATCACATGGCACATTAAATCAAGGCACGTTTGCAGTGATTGGCTGCAAAAACTATATACAAATAGTATTTTTTTTCCTCTGCACAGGTACAAAAAGGATCAAATGCAGGTATCATTTGGCTTCGAGAAATGTTGATACTAGCTGGTGCTAGGTTAGTTCACCAGATACCTTAAAATTCTATGTTAGTTTTCAAGAAGACTTTAAAATCTAAAATTATCAGGGGTTACAATGAAATTTGATTGAATTTGATTTTTCAGTTTAAGGTATCATGTGTTTTGTAACAATGTGAATTACTCAGTTAATGTAATGTATATAATGTAGATGGTACAGGAGAGGCAAAAATAAGCCTTGGGGCTTCAGCCTATTCCTTTTTCGGTTGCTGGTCTGATGGATTCTTTTGTAAAAAAACATGATTTTATTTTGTTGTCTTTGTTTTGTTTGTTTTTGTTGTTGTTTTTTGTAACCGATATAAAGCATTCATTCATTCAAAGGTATAGAAGACTGTTCCCCAGCCCTAGTGACTATGCAATGCAACTTTGTTTTGATTTTATTTTGCTAACAACAAGCCAATGTCCAACTAAATAATGCAGCCCTAACAAAGTGAGATTTCAGACTTAATGGAAGTTGGAAAACAAGGTGCACATTTTGTGGCCGTACGTCTTTTCCGACGTCAATATAATGAGCTGAGAGGAAACGTAACAACAGTCCTCGATATATATAACCCTCCACTTCTCCTTGAACAAGTTCAGTTTTTCAAAAATTACCAGAAAACTGGCAGCCAACAGCTTCCAACGTTGCCCTGCTACAAGTTTTCTGAAAAATGGTTTTGTCTCGTCGTGAATTTTTGATGTGAACTGGCCTTAAGAGATGGTGTAATTGCATAAAGGCATAACAAAGAGAAAAAGCACATAGACATAGAGCTCTAACAAGTACAGACAAATTAACAAAATAAGGGAACATTAGGTTATAGTTGATGGTTAGTAAAAGGTAAAAATCGGAACACATTTTGCATTTTGTGAAAGCTTGGTTCAGCCATCCAAATGAGTGGAGGTAGGAGGGAACCGTTTGTTTTATGGTAATGATGTGTGTTACAGCAGTGACTTGTTGGGATAATTACGTTAGTGACAGTGGCTGCTGCAGCAGTGGAGGCCGCAAAGGTTGTTAGCACATCGTCAGGGCCAGCAGTGGATGTGTAGGTGGAGACATGGCTGAGCGTGGGCGATGGCGTGGGCGAGGCGCCGGGCGAGTCCAGGCTGCAGATCTGCAGCTCGTCCAGCAGACCCGCAGTGGACGAGGAGTAGTGGCTGAGAGCTGACACCGTCACGGGGGACGCCGAGGGCGACGCGCAGCCGCCGCCGCTGTTCATGCTGCTGATTGTGGGAAGGCTCGGCCGGCCTGCTGCGCCGGCTCCCATAGGAACGTACGGGGTGGGCGACAGGGCCTTGGGCATGAGGCCGGGCAGGTAGTCGAGTGACTCTGAGCTGTGGCAGCGATAGGGGGAGTGCCGTGCTGAGGGGTCGGGGGAGGGAGGCCCCTGGTGTTGGAGGAGGGAGAAGGAGTTGATTGGAAAAGGAGGAAAGGAGGAGAGTGCTTAGTGATATCACCCATTTGCCACTTTGTTGTCACAGAGGAAGTGAGGAAGTAACACGTGAGCCTAACAGAAGGTGAAATGCTGCTGAAGTGTCTCCTGAAACATGATTAATGCTGTGAACTGAAGAGGCTCTGTTAGTTCAAACTCTGTGGAAGTATACAGACAGTAACAGTGGTATAAAAGAGATGAAACAGTTGGTTATCACACATACGGCATGAGTTCACACATAATGTAGAACCACCATTAGTTAGTTTGGTTGGTTGGATGGCAGCACCAAGACTAGCAAACTTCAAGCACACAAGCAGCATATGGCGAGCATAAAAACACCAGCACTTCTTGTTTTCTATGGAGTTAGATTTGTGCCAAAATGTAAAAAAAACAACACTTTTTCAAATTAAAACAAAAAAATATTAATCAAAATATCAAATACAAAATTTAAACAATAGAAATGAAGTCAAAGATGCGATTCTGGTTTTGGTTTTGCGATTCCGTCTTTGTGTTTGCGATGCTAGCCTTTTTGCTTGCGGTTCTTGCACAAATTTCTCGTATGGGCGGGTTTGTCTGGGTGCATTCCTATTGGCTAATGTGTTTTGACACACGCATTAGCCAATAGGAATGCACCCAGAGAAACCCGCCCACACGTGATATTTGTGCCAGAACCGCAAGCAAAAAAGGCTGGCATCGCGAACAAAAAGACGGAATCGCAAAAGCAAAACCAGCAGCAAACAAACAAAAAAAAAACAGTTATTCAAAGATTTAAAGACATTTTTTTTTTTTGCAATCACACAAATAATTTGATTGCAAGTTTTGAATTTTGTCTTTGACTTTATTTTTTCTTGTTTCAATTTCGTATTTGATATTTTGATTTAAATATTTTTTGTTTGAATTTGAAAAAGTGTTGTTTGAACATTTTGGCACAAATATAACTCCATAGTTTTCTCTATAATGTCAAACACAAGGAACAGCAGTCAGACTTCACAGTGTTCGTATGCGCCACAACACCAGAACAACAGCAGTTCTATCACTTTTTGGCCTCTAAATTTTTCCCTCGAGATTATTAAATCTTGACTACTTCTTCTGTTTTTATAGCATCTTGAGTGTGTGTGTGTGGGCATCAAATGATGTAACGCAGCAAGTGTGTAACCCTTGAATCATTCTTAATGTCACAAAGACAATAACCCAGCGATGCTGTAGAATAGGGGCTTTAAAATCGATACAGCCATTGCTCTCTTTTGTTCTGTTATCACAGTATGGAGTCAGTTATGTACCAACAGTTGTGCAGGAGAAGGTCTCGGTGGAACTGCAGGAGGAGCCTTGGTTATCTCCACCTGGGACGGAGCTGGACTGGTTTGATTTGTGGATTGATCTGAGACCTTGAGTGTCGCTGCATTGTTTGAAGGCTGATGCTCTGGATGTTTCTGATTCTCGGGGCCCGAGCTGACGGAGAGCGAGGCTTCCTGTGTCGAGGGCGGAGACAGGGTGGGACCATGTGGGGAAGTAGGGGGACTCGCAGTCTGGGTCTTAGTCTGGGGGTCAAGGTAGGAGTTGAGGTGAGCTGGGGGGTCAGGGATGGTGACGGGGGTTAGTTTAAGTGAGGACACCTTGCGCTCCTGGGACTGTGGATTAGTGGATGCACTGCCATTGCTAATTTCATTCAGGACAGTGGACTGGTCCGCCTGCTGGACCGAGTTTGTATTTGTCTCTGAGTAAGAGTAAGAAGATGAGCTACGAATAGTGTAGGACTCTTTCAAAACTGCCTTCTCCTTCTGTGTGAATGTTAGCATTCCAGGGCTAAAATCATTAGCCAGGGCAACAAGGGAGCTGTAGTCTGGGGGATTAGTGCCCGTGGGGGAGAACTGGAAACTCTCTCTCCTGGGGGGTGGCAATGGCACGTGATCAATGTCCTTATTGGCCGATTAGAAAGCAACAACCAATGCAAGTTAAAACAACAACAAAGAGAAATCATCAGTGCAAAGCTTCATACAAACAATCAAGTTGCTCCAAATATAAACAAAGAAATAGAACATGGTTCTCTGTAAATTATCCTGTTTTCATTAAACTTTAAAATAGGGATGCCACCATACTAGAAATGCAGTTGAAGATACCAATACCAGTGAAATATCCACTATTCAAGATACCCAATTTGAAACCATGTAAAAAAAAAAACAATAAACAGATTTCATTCTTCTTGACTGCCAGAAGTGGTATGAAATAATGTGATGTCAAAGAATGTGAGAACCTTAGTTTCATCTGTAACTCTCCTTCTACTTCATTCTTTGTGGCATCCAGGTACTTCAGACCTTCTCTGGTGGTCAGAAGAATCCATTACTAACTAGGACTGCAAGCAGTACTGAACGGGCCCTCGCAGTACACGCGTGTCGGGGCATGCTGCCGTCGGGGTGTGTGCGTTACAGGGGCCAGTCTATACCACCCCTATGAATTTCATTGCCTTAAGTGTCATGGTCTGGGCACAGTGGCACTTATTAAATTAAACTGCCGCCAGAGCGCCACCTAGGGGCCGATCAATAAAACCTTAAAGGGTTATCCTCAGGAGGGCATTGACAATAAGTATACCAAATTTGGTGTTAATCCGACCAACCGATGTGGAGATATAAAATACTTCAATTTAAAGAGCGCCATTTCGTGAATTTGCGCAAAAAAAAAAAACTCCAGGCGAAAATGGGCGTGGCCTATATCATGAGATTCAGCACAACTCAGTGAACGTGTGGATATAAGTTTTTTGAATGTGCGATGAAGTATGTGGGAGTTATTACCCAAAACGCACTTTCCTTTATTATAGCGCCACCTAGTGGTGGAAATTCAGGATGACAATAGATTATAACATTTTTCACCAGGTGTGACTTATATTTAAAGTTTCATGGGTTTTGGGGTATGTTCAGGCAGTGAAAAATGCGATCATTTGGGGAGAAGAAAAAAAAAAAAAGAATAATCATTCGAAATACAATAGGGACCTCGCAGGTCATTGCCTGCTTGGGCCCTAATTAATTTAACAATGTCAGACTGAAAAAAATATATGATGGATGAAAATTCAACTGTGGTGTTCTGTCGGGATTAAAAGTGAAAGTCAGCCTTATATCCCTTGGAACCTGGTCTCACAGAAATCCGTGAAATAGCCACGGATTTCGCTTAACTCAAAATCCGTGGAATAGCCAAGGAATCGCTCAAATTTCCGTGAAACTGACACGGATTTCGCTACAATGCAAGTTAATGACAGTCATATCCCGTGGCTATTCCATGGATATTTGTTCCTATTGGTTTGTTCCAAGTCACGTGACTTTCAAGGTCCCAGTGGTCAGAACAAAAAACATGGCGGACAGTTCTCTCATTTTTAGTGAAAAATCAATATTTTGACTTAGTTTCTGCATAAAAATGGATTTTGATCACATTTCTAGCGAGAAATATATGTTTTATTTTCTAAATATTCACTCAGTGAATGTACATAATCACTTTGTATGTTCGAAAAGCCACGGGATATGACTGTCATAAACTTGCATTGTAGCGAAATCCGTGTCAGTTTCACGGAAATTTGAGAGATTCCGTGGCTATTCCACGGATTTTGAGTTAAGCGAAATCCGTGGCTATTTCACGGATTTCTGTGAGACCAGGTTGATCCCTTGATGCTCCAGCTAACGCAGCCCGCTTCATCTGCCGGACTTTTTGTGGCAGATGAGCGGGGGGAGCTCCATGTGCTGCTGTAAAGAGGCCAACTGGGCATCTAAAATCAACACTAGTGACATCCCTACTTTAAATAGCATAAAAAAATGTAAAAACGCCAATGGCAACATCTGTCAGTGTGATGTGAGAGACATTCTACCTGTGTTGGTGACTTTTTGTCCTGCAGGTTGGGTCTAACACTGCGGAAGCCTTTGGCAGCAAGAGATGAGCTGCTGGCGTCTCCGTTCTTAAGGCCATCTGTTACACTGCGAGACCGCCAAGAATCTGGAGGTAAAGTTAATAATATTAACATCACACTCTACAGTGTTTTGATTGAGTTTTCTGGTCTCCTACGGGGTTGTCCCCCATAGGAGACCAGAAAACTCATCTCAACTCCAAACCACCAGAAGGAACAGGGACTTACCCAGGTCTGATGAGTGAGAATCACTCCCTGAGGAACAGAGAAGACACAGCAACAATAAGAGACACGAGAGAATACACCATCACAATCATCCCTGCAAAGAATGTCAGCTCTACTTCATAGGGCTGCATCTAAAGTAGTGTTTAGTATTAGAAAGAGCTTTAAAAAACACGCAAACTGTAGAGCAGCTATTCTCAACCTTAGGGTCGGGACCCCAATTGGGGTCGCGAGATGATTTCTGGGGGTCGCCAAATCATTTTGGAAGTCAGCTCTGTCTCCACTGTGTTAAAGTGTTCATGTGTTTTAGTCTTTTTGGTCATTTAACGTCTTTTTTTGGTCATTTTGTGTATTTTTTTGTAATTTTGAGTCTTTTATGGTCATTTTGTTTCTTTTCTGGTGAATTTGTGTCTTTTTTGGTCATTTTGTTTCCTTTTTTTTGGTTATTTTGTGTCTGTTTTGGTCATTTTGTTTCTTTTTTGGGCCATTTTGTTTCTTTTTTGGGTAATTTTGTGTCTTTTTTGGTCATTTTGTGTCATTTTGTGGTCAATTTGATTCTTTTTTGGGTCATTTTGTGTCTTTTCTGACAAATCCCAAAGTATCAAGTTGTTACTTTCCAAGGAGTCTCTGGCTTGAAGCTGACTGTTACACACTCAGGAGGTCAGAATGGACCTTTAAACTGATAGCAAAGGACTAAAGTAAAAATAAAATATAAAGTGAGCGGGGGTCACGGACAACATGCATGTTAAATTGGGGGTCGCGACTCAAAAAGGTTGAGAACTACTGCTGTAGAGGACAAAGCCCAGAACAGAAAAAACTTTCTTAAGGACTGAATGACTTATCCTGATGTGGTACACAATCACTAGCTGTTTTCCCTATCATCTTTTGAAAATAGAAAATAAGTACTACACAAATTCAAGTTCAGGTTTAAGACAATAGTCTTACACAGCATTACCAGTATCAATACATTATATATCAACATATTATTTGTATAAGTCTTCTTTAGAATGCTGCTTTTTATGTGCAATGGGCACAAATTTTCAGATCAGATTCTGGCTCCAGTATAAAACTAACTGTGTCCAGTAGAAAGAGGAGAGGAGTTCTTACAGCATTTAATGCACATTCAGACTTGATAAACCACTTCACACCCAAGACTATTAAGGGAAAGATCCTCCAGAGCACACTAATGTTAGCCCCATTATTGAATATAAAGATTAAAATCTACACAGCAGAATTTCTACCGTTCAAGGAGCCATTAGTCTTAAAGGATAATTCCTGTTTATATTGACCTGGCATATTTCCAATCACTGTGGGCTACTGGGGCTAACTTTGTTAAAATGGAGTTGTTATCATTTAAAAATTCTGATTGGATTCTTTACAGTTAAACCAGTCATTTAAAGGAGAGTTACATTTGATAAACCACAACTTGGTTTATGCACATTATTTAAAACACATACACATTACATACTTAGATTCACCAAATCTACAGACCAAATAAATGCTTTGGTGAAATACCTAAATATTTTTCCCTCTCACCAGAATGTATGCTGGCCTTTTATAATAGAGTCTATCTATCTTATCCCATCCAGTCATTTTGGCCAATATCATTCCGATACCGATACTGAATATCGGATCGGCACATCCCTATGCTCTACAGCAGGGATGGGCAACTGGAGGCCCGGGGGCCTTTCATTTGAGCATGAAATATGTTAAGTTACTGCACTGTAAACATATTATTAACACTTTAACTATTATTTAACAATTATTAACACACACAGTTTCATCATATCTGGTTAAGTCCAAGGTCCTATATGTCAGCTATTCTCAACCTTGGGGTCGGGACCCCAATTGGGGTCACGAGATGATTTCTGGGGGTCGCCAAATCATTTTGGAAGTCAGCTCTGTCTCCACTGTGTTAAAGTGTTAATGTGTTTTTGGTCACTTAATGTCTTTTTTTGGTCATTTTGTGGGGGTTTTTGTTTGTCATTTTGTGTCTTTGTGTCTTTTTTGGTCATTTTGTGTCTTTTTTTTTAAAATCATTTTGTGGTCATTTTGTGTCTTTTTTGGTCATTTTGTGTCTTTTCTGGTCATTTTGTGTCTTTTTTTTGGTCATTTTGTTTCATTTTTTTGGTCATTTTGTGTCTTTTCTGGTCATTTTGTTTCTTTTTTGGTCATTTTGTGTCTTTTTTGGTCATTTTGTGTATTTTTTTTTATAATTTTGTGTCTTTTTTGGGTGATCTGAACTGTGCGTGTGAGATTCTGTTCAGTGAGCGGGGGTCGCTGACAACATGCATGTTAAATTGGGGGTCGCGACTCAAAAAGGTTGAGAACTACTGCTATATGTGGCCCTGTGGTAGTGTCGATGAAAAATTGTGGCCCCCTCCAGCATTTAAGTTGCCCATCCCTGCTATAGATAATCACATGTTCAATGAAAAAAATACTAAATTGGATATTGAGATTAGCAAACTGTACATTTGTACAGTATTTTTGTATTCCTATTTATACTGTTAAACATGCATTTGAGCATGAAATATGTTAAGTTACTGCACTGTAAACATATTTAAAATTGCAGTTTCATCATATCTGGTTAAGTGCACGCTCCTATATGTGGCCCTGTGGTAGTGAACATGAAAAATTGTGGCCCCCTGTAGCATTTAAGTTGCCCATCCCTGCTCTACAGAAAACTGACTATCATCCTCTCTCCAGTCTACAGTGGTAACTTTCTTTCTAGGGACCAGCATTACATTCTTTGAAGTGTTGAAGTTTCCTAAACAGCAATGGTAAGTGTTTTGTACACCGAGTCCCTCTAAAGCTGACAGCTGCACAATATGTACTAGTGGTTTCACATGCAAGCCCTAAGGTCCTCAGAGTGCTGCTTTGATCAGTCCTACCATGCTCCTAAACCTTCTCTATCTAAAAAAGTAGTTTCATCAGTTTTCAGTTATTGTTAAAAAGAGGCTGAGGGTGCTAGAATGTGGACATGGGTGCAGCCATTAACCTGGATGCTGACATGGTCCATGTCCCAGCACTGCTACTTCAGCAGAGTGAAGGAACAGGCAGCTGGGGACGACCAGCTGGAGCTCAGTAGTTCTCAACCTTTTTGAGTCGCGACCCCCAATTTAACATGCATGTTGTCCGTGACCCCCGCTCACTTTATATTTTATTGTTACTTTTAATCTAAGTCCTTTGCTATCAGTTTAAAGGTCCATTCTGACCTCCTGAGTGTGTAACAGTCAGCTTCAAGCCAGAGACTCCTTGGAAAGTAACAACTTGAAACTTTGGGATTTGTCAGAAAAGACACAAAATTACCCAAAAAAGAATCAAATTGACCACAAAATGACAAAAAATGACCACAAAAAGACACAAATTGACCAAAAAAGACACAAAATTACCCAAAAAAGAAACAAAATGGCCCAAAAAAAGAAACAAAATGACCAAAAAATACACAAAATGACCAAAAAAGGAATCAAAATGACCAAAAAAAGACAAATTCACCAGAAAAGAAACAAAATGACCAAAAAAAGACACAAAATTACCAAAAAAAAAGACACAAAATTACCAAAAAAATACACAAAATTGCCATAAAAAGACATTAAATGACCAAAAAGACTAAAACACATGAACACATGAACATTTTAACACAGTGGAGACAGAGCTGACTTCCAAAATGATTTGGCGACCCCCAGAAATCATCTCGCGACCCCAATTGGGGTCCCGACCCTAAGGTTGAGAATAGCTGCTAGCGTTCGCATGAAACGGAAACACTGATCAGGAAGAATTAGGCAGAGTGGTGCCATTTAAGTCCACACAAGCCCATCCAAGAACTTTTTCCACATTCTCCAAGAGCTCAGGGTCTAGGGAGCTGGGCCATGGCTAACCACGTAATGCAGAAGAGAACAAGTAGTTGAAAACCAGTAACCAGTAAAGAAGGCGAAATGGCATGGAGCAATGTGAAAGCATGACATATAATTGCTGCCAAAAGAAAGGAAGATTCAACAACATGTAGATATAACTTATGACTGATTTAGGAAGCAAAAACAAGCTAAAGAAGGGAGCGATTAAACAAAAGGAAATAAAAGGATTATAAAATGAACTGATTAGATAAAAATGGCATCCCGCAGTCCAAACATTGCTTATGCACACTGAGGCAGCCGGAAAGTATTTCAAATATGCTCAAGCCATATCAGGTAAAAAAGAACGCCAAAACAACAAGCCACTTTTTAAAGACTTACCTCGTGCTTTGAGAGTTTTAGTCGAGTCAGTACAGGAAGTGGCCTGTATTTCAGCTGCTTATGTAACCCTTCTTATTCAAACGTGTTAATTTGTAGTGTGTTTGTGAGTGTTAGTACCTGAGCCTAGATTTGGTGAGCTCTGGACCCTCTTCATGGGAGAGAGCATGAGTGACAAGGCCACGCTTTTGCGAGAGCATCCTCCGCTATCTGAGGAATCACAGCCAGGCAGGTGATCACAGAGGCAGCAGCAGCAGCAGCAGCAGCAGCAGCAGCACACATGCACATGCATAAACACAAGATGCACCCAGGCAGAAACAAGCAGAGGCAAAGCAACGTGCATTTAAAGAGCCTGATTTTTACTGCATGAGCTCAGGATATGTGAGGAAGCTGCAGCATAACAGCAACATATAATGATACAGTAGGCGTTTGAAGATGTTGTTGATTACATGTTTACTCTAGGCTAACCGTTTCTGACACAATGCTAATGGCGGCAGGATTTCAATCCCTTTAAAGTGGACATTTTGCTGCACTTGGTCACCTAAATAAACTGAAAATAAATAAATCAAATAGACCTGCACAGGCATCATATAGTATAGGATAGGACCAACTATAAGAATCCTATAAACCAGGGCAGTACAAGGTTTTTAATGTAAGGTGAGAAGTGAAGGAGATGATCTGGAATGCTCTGCCTTTACCATGATTGAAAGGATTAATAAAGTTTATCTTGGTTTACACTACAGAGCCTCTGTGTTGTTGTTTTATAATCCTCATAAAGTATAGGTACAACTCATAACCCTTGGTGACACTATATTGTACATTTTCAGTACGTTTGTTCTACACAACATGATTGGTTGTTATTCAAAGTACCTTTTTCCGCAAAAAAAGTATCTTTATTTGCGGCTACGTGCAAATTAATCATACGGGAAAAAACTGGCCTAGGTGTGTGAAGGCTTTAATGTTTCCAAAACCACAAACTTATCATGACTTAAGTAAGTAGTAAGTAGTAAGACTAAGACATGAATTGACCATAGAGGACATTTGAAAAAAAGGTAATAAAATCTCTGCTTACTGTCCTACTGACACCTTCATTAATTAAACTTTCGTCAAATACTACATCTACTCTAATCATCAAACTTGTGTTCTTCACAAATGTTTCCACACAGAAGTCACTTACACACATAAACGTGAAGTCTGTGACTCCTGTCGCAAGCGCTTAAATCACTTCTTTACAATTGAAGTTACTCAACAACACAGGTGGTTTACCATCTGTGCATCAAACTCAGGTCTCATTGTGATAGTTTTATTGGGTTTCTTTCTAGTTTTTTGTTATCTCCCTTATTGTAAATACAGACAAACAACCAAGAGGAGTCAAGCTCACACTGGCAGCCAAACAGAGGGCTGGTGTGTGTGTGTGTGTGTGTGTGTGTGTGTGTGTGTGTGTGGTGAAGGCTAAAATAAGGATTACTCATCATTGATTCTCTGGCTGCAATATACACTTTAGCTTGGGACAAATGCCAACTTCAGGACAAAGCTTTGGGAATGTATTAAGGGAGGGAAACGTCACTGTGGTTAAAAGCAACAGGCTCGTTGTATTTATTGATGCTTTCAGACACAATAAAGCCGTCCCAAAATGGACAGTCACCAAAGTGGTGAAACAAGGTCAGGGTCAGATTTATAGACTGTTATATGTCTGTGGTTGAGCAAAACTAGCACACATAGCACCTTTAAATTAGCTCTGTGGTCTGAAATGACAACACATTATTTATTGTTTTGCATGTAAACAATAGTTTTATGTTAAGCTCATTTGTAATACAAGCAGTGGTGGAAGAAGTATTCAGTACTTAAGTAAAAGTACAAATACAACACTATGAAATTACTCCACTACAGTAAAAGTCCTGCATTCAAAACTTACTGAAGTAAAAGTGCAAAAGTATCAGCATCAAAATGTACTTAAAGTATCAAAAGTAAAAGTGCTTGTTATGCAGAATGGACCCACTCAGATTGTTTTATATATTCTAAATATATTATTACATGATTTGTATTGATGATTTTATGTAAGCAGGGTTTTATTTTTGTAAAGATATGGCTCATTTAAGTACTTAATATACTGTTATAAGATTTGATAAAATAAAAAAAGTCTAATCACCTTAAATTGATCATATGTTTTATGTTGAATCTTGACCTGAAAAGTAACTAAAGCTGTCAGCTAAATGTAGTGGAGTAAAAAGTACAATATTTGCCTAAAAATGTAGTGGAGTAGAAGTATAAATTTACAGAAAATAGAAACACTCAAGTAAAGTACAAGTACCTCAAAATTGTACTCAAGTACAATACTTGAGTAAATGTTACTTTTCACCACTGAATACAAGACAGATTTCGAAAATGTAATTATTCAGCTTTGCCGAATTAAAAGAATGATGAATAATAAACTGGTTGGATGATTTCTCAACAATCTCACACACAGTGTATAGCTTGTGTTTGTGTGTGTGTGTGTTTAAATACCTGTATTCATATTGAAGAGCACTTCTTACTGGTCTACTGCAGGGGGACACACTTTCCTGCAAAAACAAAAACAGAACAGGATTTCAGAAAAAAAAAAAAATGTCTTCTAGAACAGCTGATTGACCCTCTAAACAGAGCAAAGCTCTTTTCTTTTCCAGGGTTTCGTTTAGTTGGATCAAGAAAAGTTTTCCATTATTATGAGAAAAAATCTGATTGTGACAGCTCTGGATTTTCATACAACAAGCAAATAACAGCAGCTTAAAGTTACAGTACATCAGCTCAATGTGAATCAGAAGTATTAATATTGGCCAAAATATTGGTTAAACTATCAAAAAAAATCCATATCAGGATTAAACTAAAAACCCAATATAAATTGGTCAACTGGTCAATTAATCTATAAATTGATAGGCGTAAAAATGATTTGGTAACTCCAACTTGACCTCAGTCCTGACACAATACTAAAGTTCAAAATGGGTGCAGATGATTAAAGCTTTGTCTGGAAAAGCAGTTAATAAAAGAAGTTAACTGCATATTTCATAAAGGGGTTCTACTTTGATTTGCCATTTATTATGTTGTAGGCTTTTTTTCCTGCAAAAACAAAAACAGAACAGGATTTCAGAAAAACAAATAATGTCTTCTAGAACAGCTGATTGACCCTCTAAACAGAGCAAAGCTCTTTTCTTTTCCAGGGATTTACAAAGTGATCGTCCCAAGACTGTTGCAATTATAGGAGCCAAACTCATTTCTCTCTGTAAAGTCTTTTGAATTAAATCTACAAATATAAGCAATTATTTTGGAAATCTGCCAGTTTCCTACTGCCCATTGGGTCATTAGGTTTACTTTGATTCAAATCAAACTATTTAAAGAGCCAAAATCTCTGTGCAGGGAAAGTTTGGGGGAGATTAATGATGTTTAGAAGCAGGAATGCTGTTTGCTGACATACTGCAATCTGCTGCAAGTCAGCTCAATTCACACATTTCATTTTTCTAATCTTGAGAAAACCTGGGCTGAAGGCTGCAGTGTTGGCAGGTTGAGGTGCCACTGACTTGTGATTGACTGTCAATATAAGTTGTTGCCAAAGTGAGCTGACCACGCCCCCAAGAACCATGAGAGGAGAGGAGAGCAAGAAAACCGATACATGGATATGAAACACCAACAGATACTGATCCAGATGATTTGGAATAACTTATTTATGAGATTATGAGAGGAGACATTTTGGTATCAGAAGTGTTCTAGTTTGTAGTCAACATGGTCTCACAGAAATCCGTGGAATAGCCACGGATTCGCTCAAATTTCCGTGAAACTTGAGCGAATTTCGGATTTCGCTACAATGCAAGTTAATGACAGTCATATCCCATGGCTATTCCAACATACAAAGTGATTATGTACATTCACTGAGTGAATATTTAGAAAATAAAACATATATTTCTCGCTACAAATCTGATCAAAATCCATTTTTATGCAGAAACTAAGTCAAAATATTGATTTTTCACTAAAAATGAGAGAACTGTCCGCCATGGTTTTTGTTCTGACCGCCGGGACCTTGAAAGTCACGTGACTTGGAACAAACCAATAGCCACGGGATATGACTGTCATTAACTTGCATTGTAGCGAAATCCGTGTCAGTTTCACAGAAATTTTAGCGATTCCGTGGCTATTCCACGGATTTTGAGTTAAGCGAAATCCGTGGCTATTTCACGGATTTCTGTGAGACCATGTTGTTTGTAGTCCACTTGTAGTCCGAGTAGTTCTGACCAGTCTTGTTTGAGGGGCTTTGGTTACATGCAGGTAAACAATCTGTGAGGCGTTGTCTGATATGCAATCTCAGAACCCATCGACTATCATCTGACAACAATTTTATTGGCTTTTTAAAAAAAGGATTTTCATGCATATGCAAAAATGATCCAGTCATATAGCGGCCTCTAAACAACAACTCCATTCTTGTGTTGCCACTGTCTATTTCAGTAGTTCTCAACCTTTTTGAGTCGCGACCCCCAATTTAACATGCATGTTGTTCGCGACCCCCGCTCACTGAACAGAATCTCACACGCACAGTTCAGATCATACAAACTCAGTTGATACAACACATTTTGTACAAATAATGAAGCACAAAATGACCAAAAAAAGACACAAAATGTCTAAAAAAAGACACAAAATGACCAAAAAAGGAAACAAAATGACCAAAAAAGACACAAAATGACCAGAAAAGAAACAAAATGGCCAAAAAAGACACAAAATGACCCTATAAAACATTAAATGACCAAAAGACACAAAATGTCTTAAAAAATACACAAAATGACCAAAAAAAGGAAACAAAATGACCAAAAAAGACATAAATTGACCACAAAATGATCCAAAAAAGACACAAAATGATCCAAAAAGACATTAAATGACCAAAGGAATAAAACACATTAAAACATGAACACTTTAACACAGTGGAGACAGAGCTGACATCCAAAATGATTTGGCGACCCCCAGAAATCATCTTGCGACACCAATTGGGGTCCCGACCCCAAGGTTGAGAATACCTGCTCTATTTAACTGTCTGTGGAAAAGGATTTGTCAATTGTACACTTTCGACTGATGTCTTTGACTTGAGTTACTAGGCAGCACTGTACATAAAAGCAAACATTTAAATTAAATCAACACTTACTGCCTGTCATGTTCAAAAAAAATATTGAAGCCAAAGCCTGAACCCATGGAATCCAAATGTGGGAACATAACTTCTTCCAGCTGAGTGACTTAATGACCTTAACAACTGCTTCACGGCACACAGACGAAACATAAATAACGTAAATGGCGCTGATAAATGATACAGAATGCCATATTTACTTAACTGTACCCATATGCGATGCCTGCCTCTCTATATGGAGACCTTTTCTTAGAACTGCTGCAGCAGCAGGGTGCATGATTGATATGAAGAGGGCACACATCAAAAGCCAAAGGAGCAACACGGACTGTTGCACTGCTGCGTGAATGCGTGCACATGTGTGTCATCATAAGACTTAGTGTGTATGACAGACAGTAATAGTGACAGCCTACAGTTGGGATCATACATGTCTGGTATGTAAATAACTATGACATAAACATGGCTGCTCTTGCCTTACATACATGTAGATATTGCTCTGGGAATGTGATGTACAGTAGCTGTTGTTTAAATGTTAGTGTAGATTAGGGGTCACCAACTACACTGCGAAAAAAGAAAAATTGGGTGAACTCAAAATTTCAAGGCAACAAACTTCAATAAAATTTTAAGTTGGACAATTAAACTAAATATTTTAAGTTTTGTTTTTGCTCAACTCTATGTCAGCTAATGTTGCAACCACAATTTTGAGTTAGCATTAATACGCTAATGGCTACTCTTGTAGCTGTAACAAGCAGCGCCGCTAGCATCCGTTAGCTGCTAGCATCAGTTAGCCGCTAGCATCCGTTAGCCACTAGCATCAGTTAGCCGCTAGCTTTCGCTAATGGCCGAATTTCACAACAAAGAAATAAGAGTTATCAGAACTATTGTCCCTTGTTGTGAACCCCAACTTAAAGATATAAGTAACAACAACTCACCAACTTGTTTTTGAGCAGACAACTGGCTTCCTTTGTTGTGCTAACTTACATTATTGCCCTAAATGTCAATAATTTATATTTCCAAGTTTTACTAAATGAAATCACTGTTTTAGGCCAAAAAATACAAGTTGGCTTTTTTGCAGTGTACATTTGTCGGAGGGCCAGAATTTTACTGGACAGTCACCTTGGGGGCCGGACCTTCAAATAAAATGAAATAAAAAAACAAATTTTGGCAAAACATTATTTTAATGTTTATTTATTATTGATGTCATTACAAAACTGAAGGCATTTTTAGCCTTTATGAGTCACGTTTTATTTGATGTGCAATCATTATTTGTGACCTGTTCTGTTCTGATACCATGCTATTTTAAGTTATGCCAGTTGGTTTTCCTTTTTTTTCCTGTACTGAGAAGTCTAGTCTGAAGCTTGTTGTTGAGACTTTGAAATAAAAACCAACCATGTTACGTAATAGCATGAGGAAAAGTTACGTTAAAAAACCCAAACAAAAACAAGTACCATGTGAAACAATAAATGTTCATTTAAACAGTGCAGCGAGTTTGTCCTCATTAAATGGAGTCATATATGGTGGGGATGCTGATAGTTAAGAGTCTCAGTTGTTGTTGCTGTTTTCAGTTGCTTTAATAGTGTGGACCACATGATATTTTCTCCTTGATTTACAATTTTGGAATCCAGTCACGGGCCGGATTGGACAGTTCGGCGGGCCGGATTTGGCCCGCGGGCCGCCAGTTGATGACCACTGGTGTAGATGGTTTCAGAACATTTTAACGACTGAAACATGTGTATCTTTATAATCGCAGATGTAACAGAAAGAAAAGGAAATGTAAAAAAATAGGAGGCAAAGAAAAAGTCACTGTCTCAACACATACGGTAAAAATATACCGCTTCAGCAAAGATTTATTTCTCTAAATGAAGTTGAGTGACTTTAATAATATACATGCGCTTATCCTGGCAACAGAGCGTTTGTGTTGGACTGGGTTGCAAATAAATAAATAAATGTATTATTCTGTATTAATTAATCTCTGCATGTACCAGAGATGAACCAGAATGCTCTTTTTAATTATATTCTTTCTGTCTATTTGTTCAGCACAGAGGAGTAAAATGCACTGATGTTACGACTGTGTCTTCTTCAGTGTGCCAGCTGAATAAATCTGTGCAAATCACTAGGGGTGGGCGATATGGCCCTAAAAGAATATCACGATATTTCAAGCTATTTTTGCGATAACGATATTCTTGACTATATTACCAAATACTTAAAAATATATAGAAAATATGATTTTTTTTTTTTTATCTGTATAAATAAATAAAAATCTAAAATGTAGTGTGAAGTGCAAATCTCAACAGTTGCCAAATACAACAAAAATTTACTATTGACTCTAGAGTATGAGAAAATAATAAAAATAACCATTTAGGGGTTCCGGGGGCATATTTTAAAAACATTTTGTAAAGGAGAATAAAGGTTCTTGTATGTTTTATTTAAGGCATCTTATTTTGACAGTGTTCTTGTAAATTCTGTGGTGGATTCTCTTAACGCACTGTGCTCTTATTTTGAAAGCTGCATGTGTTTAGCGACAGAGAGTAAGCAGCTTTTTGTTATTAAAACAACTTTAACCACTTCATCAAGAAGTAGAAATGTTGCCAATATCATGATATGCATTTTTTTTAACCATAAAAAAAATATACCGATATTATCGTGAACGATACGATATGGCACACCCCTACAAATCACGTCACACTACTGTGCATAAAAAGTTCTATGCAAACACAGTTTGTGTTTGCATAGTACACAAACTGTGTTCTGAGTCAGGATCTCCCCTAGATATAAAGGCTGTGCAATGAGGAAAACACTATTTGTGCTTGAACACATCGGTGAATCCTGTTACAGCTCTAGGTATCAAAAGAAAACTGACAATTCATGACTGAATTATACATTTGCTTCAACACTATGCCACTCTGAGGGTCTTGCACGTTGTAAAGTAAAGGCCTGATAATTGTGGCTATTTTGGAAAAGGTATGCAACCATATTGTCACATGAATGTGTAAACTGCCTCAGCAGCTGGCTCTGGTGCTGAGTGGCACTAGATGAATGGCATACCATGTATTTGACAACACTGAAAATTGTACAGCATCCAGATAGAGAACAATCATTTTAATGAGATTCAACTCAACTCAACTTTATTTGTAAAGCACTTTAAAACAACCACAGCCACAACAAAGTGCTGTACATAAACAAACAGAACAAGAGACAATAAAATAAATAAAACAGGAAATAAACACTAAAATAAATAGATTCATTGCTTTTTAAAAGACAATTTAAAAAACAATAAATAAAAGCAAACCATAAAACACTAAAAACAAGAGCAGAGTCTCATGCGTGGTTAAAAGCGAAGGAAGAAAAATAGGTTTTAAGATGACTTTTAAAAATGGATCCCTCTTTGACTATTACAAACTGTTTAAAAACTTACAATAGATATTGTCATTGTTACAAAATATTGTTTTTTTTATGATGTTTATCGTTTAGTTGGATCAAGAAAAGTTTTCCATTATTATGAGAAAAATTCTGATTGTGACAGGCAGTTTTGGATTTTCATACAACAAGCAAATAACAACAGCTTAAAGTTACAGTACATCAGCTCAATGTGAATCAGAAGTATTAATATTGGCCAAAATATTGTTTAAACTATCAAAAAATCCATATCAGGATTAAACTAAACTGTTCAATTAATCTATAAATTGACAGGCGTAAAAATTAATTGGTAACTACAACTTGACCTCAGTCCTGACACAGTACTAAAGTTCAAAATGGGTGCAGATGATTAAAGCTTTGTCTGGAAAAGCAGTTAATAAAAGTAGTTAACTGCATATTTCATAAAGGGGTGTAGGCTTTTATTTTGCCAAAGAGGCATAGGCAACAGTAAACAACTGACTTTGTTACAGAAGGAACCATTTCTCTTGCACAAAATACCGATACTGAATTCAACAACTTTCCAAAGCACTTTAAGACTTATTTTAAATTTAATTCTCAGATTCACTCTTATTCAAGGCGTCAATCTTTAGATCTTCATCCTCCAAGATTTCTGACATGTAGAGGTCAATTTATTGTTCAATATAGGGGGACCAAATTATGGAATACTTTTTCCCATCTGGCAAGGGACTCCATCTCTTTAAAATGCTTCAAAAGATGTCTTAAAGCTCATTTAACTACTGTTTTGAAATTCTAGTTCACACACAAATACACTTTTTTATCATGTTCATTTTTGTTTTTAATTGTTTTTGTTATTGTCATTATAACTGTTGATGTTATATATATGTTATTTCTATTATCAGTTTGTTACTTTCTAATAACTATGACATTTTGGGTGGATGCTTTAAATAAGCCCATGTGGGTTTTCTGCCTCTCCCTGCACTTTACATTATATGTTATCTTTGTCATTTTATGTAATTCTAACTGTGCAAATAAAATAAAACCTAAACCTAAAAAAAACCCCTAAAAAAACAACAGGTAAGTAGTACTGCATGTCACCCTCTTATATAATAAGCCAATAATAATAATCACATCATTATTAAACTCTAACTTACCCACATATACGATTACTTTGTTGCCACCATGTGAAGGATTCTAAACAGAGTTAGGACTGGTGAGAAGGAAATATTATTACTTGTGGGACTAGTCCTGCACCGTGGGATACTTTCAGCCCCTGAAGACCTAACCCTCGGCCTCATACAGTACGCCCTCGTAAATCTATCTCTGAAAAACACACACACACACACACACACACACACACACACACATGCACTGGGGTAAATCATGGGTCTGGCGTCGCAGCCAGTCGCCGTCCAAATGATGGTCAGATTATAAACAGGATCATGTTTCTTGGGGACAGATCAGCGGCGACACAGCAGCTGTAGTGTGATGGTGTAATGTTATGGCTGCACACTTGAAGAAAACCCGCCCGGCTCCACACCTCCAAACAACTCTGGCTGTCTGTTCAAACCTTTTTTAAGTTTTAATCACATAATGTCTAAAGCCGGTAAAAGATCATTAGCTGCTCTCGATTTCAGAATGCATATCACAGTATACAGAGCACTGCAGGGGCACCAAATGTTCCCATTAATATTCAGGGAGTGCTTTTATAAATTATTATTAATATTTATATATACTGTTGCTGCCATTACTATTATTACTATATACTGCAATATACTACTATTATTATTATACCAGCCTTATTTATTATTATTATTATTATTATTATTATTATTATTATTATATATACTGTTGCTGCCATTACTATTATTACTATATACTGCAATATACTACTATTATTATTATACCGGCCTTACTTATTATTATTATTATATATTATATATCATATTATTTTATCATATTATTTTACTTATAATTACTTTATTTATATTTTTATATTGTTTATTATTTATTATTACATATTATATTATATATTTTATATACTGTACTATTATTATTATTATTATAATTATTATTATTATATACCGTCTGTTTTTTTTTCTATTGTTGTTTTTATTTATGCTACCTCAGTATCTTATTCTATTGTATTTTATTGTACTTGAATACCGGACTGCTGTGACAACCGAATTTCCCTTCGGGGATGAATAAAGTAATCTATCTATCTATCTATCTCTCTATCTCTCTATCTATCTAAATGCAATGCAATACTTATAAGCTGTGGGAATATATACACTTATCATATCCTAACATTTCTAATAATGAATCAGATAGTCAATTCCCAGAACTTTTCTCTTTCTGTGTTAAATACATGGATAACAAACAAAGAATTGACTTCCCAAAAAGTTGTTTTCAATTCTTGTCCTAGTTTTGCAGGCCAAGGCATTGGCTATGTTAAGTTTCTTTTTAGTGATTTATTTTCTTACATTGCCGTGGTTTATCCACCGACTGTAATTTAGGCATCGGTAGGCCACTCTGGAGACGAGTGTGTATATAATTACTGAGTGTAATAGCTGTGGGACTGCAAATACCCAAGTCAGTCAGAGCTATAAGCCACAAAACGCAGTGATGTCCAACACCACAGGCCCATCAAGTCTCATTAGTGTGCTGAGTGACCTACTGGGACCCGTTCGCTTCATATCACTGGACTAATAGTGTTTGAGCTTTGAATCCTTTTGAAACATAAGACACTGGGGTAGCTATGGTAGCGAGCTAATCCCCCATTGTTTCTTTATTAGAAGAGCATTACCATTGATTTGAGTCCATCACCAGAAACAGTTTTAATAATGGCGTGGCCATTTTCCTACGGTGTGTGACACCGTGTCCTGATTGGTCCGCTGACATGTTCCGCTCACGTTAAACGGCGAGCAGCAGATCAGAAACAAAACATCCTGCTCGGCCGTCACAATAACCACGATTTGTTAGACGAAACAATTACAGTGGATGAAATTATTATTCTATACGAAACAATTACAGTGGATGAAATTATTATTCTATACGAAACAATTACAGTGGATGAAATTATTATTCAACATGGGAATTTTTCCACACAAAAAGAGTTTTAATAATCACTGACCTTGACCAAACTCTTGTACTTCAATAATAGAGACATAGCCGGAAATAAATTGCTTTGAGTGTATGGGAATTTCGATGAGTCATCTATCGTGGCAACACAAAATACTGATACTGAATTCAACAACAGGTAAGTAGTACTGTACACTGTTTTTACGGTAAAAAAACGGCAGCTGTGGTTGCCAGAACTTTACCGTAATAAATACGGTGCAACTTTTTGTAATATTACGGTAAAATTGTATTACCACTGTTGATTTCCCGTTTAAGATGCCATTTTAGTCCATATTTTAGCGTAAAAATAAAAAAGGTTTTCCATCAAAAGAAACGCTGCTCTGCCATATAATTGACAAGAAATACTTTATAAATGCCAGATTTTACCATTCAATATTACAGTTTATTTCTGTTGGAGATATGGTATTTAGTACATTTAACAGTGAAAAAAAGTATATTTTTACAAAAAATAAATAAGAAACATAAGACACTGGGGTAGCTATGGTAGCGAGCTAATCCCCCATTGTTTCTTTATTAGAAGAGCATTAGCATTGATTTGAGTTCATCACCAGAAACAGTTTTAATAATGGCATGGCCATTTTCCTACCTTCACCAACATGGGAATTTTTCCACACAAAAAGAGTTTTAATAATCATTGACCTTGACCAAACTCTTGTACTTCAATAATAGAGACATAGCCTCAAATAAATTGCTTTGAGTGTATGGGAATTTCGATGAGTAATCTATCGTGGCAGCATTTGAATTATCTCTCAAAATGTCTGTCTAGACAGAACTCTGATGACAGAGCAGAACTTAATCAATGCTACACTGTAAAAAATGTCTGTACATTTTACGGTGAAAAGCTGCTAAACCATGTATTGTAACCAGTATTTTTCTAATACAGTTTTTTTTTTTTAAATACATTACTCTACTGTAAAATTCACTGGCACCATGTTTTAGCAAAAATATACTGTAATATATATATATATATATATATATATACACACACAAGCCATCATTGTTTGCATTTATTTTGCAAAAATAATTTTTCTAACTGTTAAATGTACTAAACACCATATCTCTAACAAAAATAGACAGCAATATTTAATGCTAAAATATTTAATTTATGCTTCATTTATAAAGTATTTTCTTGTCAATTATATGGGAAAACAGCAATTCTTTTGATGGAAAAACGTTTTATTTATACGGTAAAAATTGGAAAAAAAATTGCAATCTTAAACGTGAAATCAACAGTGCCAATATCGTTTTACCGTAATATTTTAAAAAGTCCTACCATATTTATTACGGTAAAGTTCTGGCAACCACAGCTGCCGGTTTTTAACTGTAAAAACAACAGTTGTTTTTTTTTTACAGTGTACTAGAGGACTAGGTCATGGAATATTATCTTTGCCCTTGTTAACAAAAGATGGTCATTTGGTGAGTTTTTAGGTTTTTAGGCTTTAGGTTTTATTTATTTGCACAGTTAGAATTACATAAAATGACAAAGATAACATATAATGTAAAGTGCAGGGAGAGGCAGAAAACCCAGATGGGCTTATTTATTTAAAGCCTCCACCTAAAATGTCATAGTTATTAGAAACTGATAATAGAAAAAACAAATGTATAACATCAACAAGTTATAATGACAATAACAAAAACAATTAAAAACAAAAATGAACATGTTAAAAAAGTGTATTTGTGTGTGAATTAGAATTTTAAAACAGCCGTTAAATGAGCTTTTAGACATCTTTTGAAGGTCCTTATACTATAATAAAATGTCCTGAAAAAACAATAACATGGACAAAAATGTAACCCAGACAGTGTAATGGAAACACAAAAGGAAGGAAAGAAAAACACAAACAATATCTTCAAAGAGCTCTGGTGGGGATGCCATTAGTCACTGGCAGTTTGCCCTGGTGTAGACAAAACGAGTGTCTGAAAACAAACGTGTCAACATCCTTCCATGAGAAAAATGACTACAATGAAAACAGAAAATAAATAAAAATTGTAAAACTGAAGCATTACTTAGGAATTTTCCACAACTTTTTTTTCCAATCTTGTGCTTATTGAACATGGCTATGGCTGAAAGAAAACAAAGTCTTCCAATTCTCTCTCATAATTTAAGTCCTTCTTCACTATCTTACCAGTATATCTTTGAAAATAGTAAACCCTAAATAAATGTCAAAAAGATAAAATGAATGAATGTCTTATGAATTAAAACATAAAAAAACATATCAATTATTCCAATAAATCAAACAAACATATCAAAACTCAACTATTTGGAGGAATTATAACTTTTGGTATCAAGGTTTTATTTACTTTGTTGTACACTGTAATAAATTATTCTGTAGTCATTTCATTTCACTTAATATATTTGATAAAATGTATTAAATATAAATGTGTCCTTTACTTTGAGGCAGTTGTTTAAGTAAGTTTAATATAAAAATGTTGATATAGAATCTACTTATTTTGATCACATTAAATATGATCTTTATGTGTATGTAATTCTAAATCAAGAGAATTTTGAATTAAGTTGTTATTAACTCAACTTGTAACGTAGTTACAAGTTGTAGTTTGTGGTCAAACAGTTTTAAAACATGTAGTTTTAGCATAAAATGCAACACTTTAAAATTTACTAGAATACTTTATGTTAAAACAACCTAATTAAATTACTGAATATAATACTCTGTTTAAAAATGATTTATTTCCTGAATAATTACTATTATGTTCATTTTCATATGATAAAAGTAATCTTTTAGGCTAAACCACTTCAACCTAACTTTGTTTTGTTGGTTCAGCACAATTAATTCATGTCCTGCACTATTTTAAAAAGTAGTTGTAACTACACTATTAAATAAAGTAACTCTTAATAATGTCATGCAAGTTTAAATGGCCCAAGAAAATTATGTTAGTATGTTACAATTAACCTTACAAATCTAGTTGGACTGACCACTGGTAATTAATTAACAGTACAGTGTAGCTATGTTATTTAAAAATGCCATATTTCCATTTAATTTGCCCACTTTTGCACTGGCATTTTAACAGAGCTTTAAAAGACCCTCGTGTGTGTGTGTGTGTGTGTGTGTGTAGGAGGATGGCAGGAGAGAGTGAAAATTATGTTAGTATGTTACAATTAACCTTACAAATCAAGTTGGACTGACCACTGGTAATTAATTAACAGTAATGCAAATAAATCATGTTGACCCGAAATATTGACATTCTGTTCACTCAACAAACCTGTTTCTCGCTAAATTAAAGCATTTTATTTAGGTGGAAATTATTTCCAGAATTGTATTTCGTTCTGGGAACAAGTTATTCTTTTGAGTGTACAGTGTAGCTATGTTATTTAACCCCTTAACGCCTGCTGTCGCAAATATGCGACAAACCGTTTGACTCAGTCAACCAGCCGAGATAGCGTCTGCATTCCCCCAATGCCGGTTGAATACCTGCTGTTGCAGGTTTATATAAATAAACGAGGGTGAATAAATAAAACATTGTTTTTTCACTGTTATATTACTGTGTTATTGTTATCCTATTATTGACCATTATGCCTGTTGTCGCAAATTTGCAACATACCAAAATTTCTATTTATTTTTTGTGCAAAAGTGAAATTAATAATCTCAACATTATTTTCCATCTACTTAAAGGCAAAAACACACATAAAACATTTTTTTATATACAGCTATATAAATTCAGGCATTAAGGGGTTAAAAATGCCATATTTCCATTTAATTTGCGCACTTTTGCACTGGCATTTTAACAGAGCTTTAAAAGACCCTCGTGTGTGTGTGTGTGTGTGTGTGTGTGTGTGTGTGTGTGTGTTTGTGTGTGTGTGTGTGTGTGTGTAGGAGGATGGCAGGAGAGAGTGAACAATCACTGGAGATAAGCCGGCTATGGCCCAGGGTCCTGACCCCTGAGTGGTCACTCAGACTGAGACATACTCACAGGATGTCAACAGATTAAGCTCCTTAGCAAATCTATTTAAAGACCAAACCAAAAAGTCATCAGATAGACCTTTTATGTTCAGCTGTTCCATATAGCGAAGATTACCAGCCGTTGAAAGCTTAATAATGCATACCATGCCAGAAGTATTAAAGGATATCAGGAGCAATATTAATGGGAAACATTCAATCTTATTGAATCAAAGAGAACAAATTCCTTTCCAACGAGGGAGTAGAAGGTCCCTGGAGATCCAGCATAAATCTCAGTCAGGACATGGCTCGCCTGAAACCCAACTGACAGGGAGAGTGACCCGTCCTAAAAAGGCAGAATTTAGAATTTCTTCATTCCTCAATTGCTGAATTGGAGCCAAGTTATTTTAGTGGTGCATTTTTGTGGTCAAAATGTGGGGAGTGCAGGGTTGCGGTATAAAAAAAAAGAAAAAGAGAAAGGCTTGGGAATCAAAATAAGAGTCTACATATAGGTAATTACCCATTGTGCTTTAAGTGAACACTGTATTTTACAGCTTCAGGAATTTCCACGACCCAAGTATTCATGTTAGACATCAGTCAAACAAGTCAAATATGTTAACAGTACATAACTCACTGCTCTAGTCATTTCCATTGCATCAAGTCAATTACATTCATATCCGTCCTTACCAAAAACGTACATAAAATTAAGCAAAAAAGGACTCAAATTAACCACAAAATGAGAAAAAATGACCACAAAAAGACACAAATTGACCAAAAAAGACACAAAATGACCAAAAAAAGACACAAAATTGCCCTAAAAAGAAACATAATAACCAAAAAAAGACACAAAATGACAAAAAAAGACATACAATTACCAAAAAAAGGAAACAAAATGACCAAAAAAGACACAAATTGACCACAAAATTATCAAAAAAAGACACAAAATGACCAAAAAAAGACACAAAATGACCAAAAAAGACACCAAATAACTAAAAATAAAACACAAAATGACCCAAAAAATGCATGAAATGACCAAAAAAGACTAAAACACATTAACACATGAACACTGACTTCCAAAATGATTTGGCGACCCCCAGAAATCATCTCGCGACCCCAATTGGGGTCGGGACCCCAAGGTTGAGAATAGCTGACCTAAGCAACTACAAGCAGCAGAAGCTTGATCTTATCTATAAACCCTACAGCAGTAGCAGCAGCAGTAGCAGTAGCATCACATTAGCTGCTGCTAATTGCTTATTGTGTCCCGTTCCAAGACCTCCTTTTTGGACAAATTAATAAAATAATATTGGCTCGCCTGATAGCCAACCTACTGGAGCGTGGCAATATGGAACAGTGGACCTATTCATCTCGCCTATACATTAAATGCACAATGAGGCTTTTTCTGATTTTTATTTTTTCAGGGCTTTGTAATTTCAGATGGAACAAAGGTTGGTTTTGCATACAAGCTATCCACTGTAGGACAATATAAGCAACTGGATTTGTATTTCCATACAAGCAAAAAGAATAATTACGCCAAAATCTTTCTGGGTTTTTTTGTTTGTTTGTTTTGTTTATCTTGGCATAAGAGCCTGATCAAAGCCTGAAAAATGCATACACAGAAAAAGTTTCCACCATTTTGGTCTCATCATTCGGTAAATGAAAAATTTGGAAATAATAATCCAATTGCAAGTTGCAGAGTGTTGGAAAAATCAGATGTACTGGTGTGTCTTCTTTTGATTTTTACTAGGACTATATGGCACCTTGGTTGTGGGGCTTAAAGGACCAAAAAAATACATAAACATCAATGTCTCTTTCCAGAAATCATGATCGGATACTCAAGATAATCCAATAAATAATTTAGATTTAAATATAAATAATTTCATACATGAAACTGCTCACAACAAGGAGCAAATCACAAGAAAACAATCTAGATGTATAAATATCTCTACAGGTGAGAGGTTAGGAATCAGGCTTGAAACTGGAGAGTCACCGGTTCGAATCCCGGTACTGACAGGTCAAGGACTGAAGTGCCCTTGAGCAAGGCACCTAACCCCCCTGCACAGCTTCCACTGCTCCTTGCATGGTGTGTTCACTTGTGTGTAAAATGCAAAGGTTGAATTTCCCCATTGTGGGATTAATAAAGTAATTAATCTTAATCTTAAAGATTTGGGGGTGAACTGTCCCTTTAAGGGCTTAAAGTACAGGTATGTATTATTGCATGTGTTAAAATCCTTGCTAAGGGTATTTCTTAGCTGCAGTGTTAAAATCCTGTAATGCACATATCAGAATGATTATCCTGCTTATACCCTGCTCTGGTTACCTGCCAAAAATGTTAATCAAGAACATTCACAAGACTTTTGGATGATTGCTTTGAACATGTTTTGCAAAAAAGTTATGAAGCAAAAGTTAGCTTTCTTATGCTTGAGTTGCTATGTTTCAGCACACTGTAACTTCAAGAACTTTGTTCCCTGTGATTGAATATTGAACAGAGAAAAAAACCCTGAGCACTAAAAGGTTTTGGCCATGCTCGCAACCAAACCATGGGTTAAATCAAAATCAATACTACTGTATACATAAAAGAACTATATGCATTACCATATGCATAACTTTACATTACCTAAAGCAAGATCTAATGCCATCAAGCGCACGTTTCTGTATAGAGGTATGAAAGAATGGAATTTCACTGCCTAAAAATATAAAACTCACCACTAACATAAAGCAATTCAAAATATTAATAAAACAGTATTTATCAAAATAAGAAAACATGGTATATTTATATGTATGTAGTATATTTCTATAGATATATGATATGTGTTATTATAATGTATATGCTGTAGAACGAAGGTGTATATACAACATATGTATTATGTGTTAGTAGATTTTGTAATGATGTATACATATATGTAGAAATGTGTGTAATATGGATTAATATGTGAATAATTTTTGTTTTGTTTCATTTTTATTATGTTTTGTGTTTTTAACTGTATATTTGATACTGTTGGACCCCAGGAAGAATAGCTGTGGCTTTGCTGCAGCTAATGGGGATCTTAATAATAAACTAAACTAAACTAATTACTAAAAATTGAGAAACATCTTTTCTGAGAGCTAAGTGCAGAACTAATTGTCTACATCAAATAAGTCTTCATGCAAAGATTCAAACAATCTCTTTCACACAAATCCAAAGCTATTTGCAGTAAGATTGAGGCCATTTCATAAGGGATATTTGATCAGCTCCATGTAACTGTTCTACCTCCACACTACTGCCACTAGTTGAACAACAACCACGTCCAACAAAGTCTCTGTTATCAGCCTTGTTTGTTCAACCTTGCCACTCATTAGCAGACCCCCCTCTGGCTGGATGAATGGATAGGGGAGGTCAATACACTGACCCTGCGTGCCCACTCACTGCCCATACTGCTAACAACAGAGGCCCGTGTGTTCTGCAGATTGCATCACAACCCCACTAACGAGCAGAGCCATTGGCCTGAGAGCACTAATGCAATTATGCAACACAAGCCCCGCTACTGTGAGTCGGGCTATGGGGGAAGAAGAAGAATGAATTGCATGTGACAATTTGTGGGTTTGTTATCTTACCATATCTATACACAACTGAAGACACATTCACGTTGCTCTGATGTTCACAGAGAGAAAAAAAAATATATACGATGGACAAACATAGGAGAAAATGGCAAATAAAAAAAAACAGATATGAACACGGAACAAACAAACAAAGCAAAGAGGATGAGAAAAGGCAAAGTTTGAAGAAGCAAACGCAGAATGGAAACGGAAAGGATCCAATATTAGCATGTAGGATTATGTAAGCTGTCTGGCTAAAGCCTTCCAGGGACACAGCATCGTCAGTAAACAACACCTCTAGAGCTGACACTGTTTCATCTCCTCCTCTGCAAGATGTGTAGACTACATGTAGAGCTGTGTAATAATAAGAGCCAGTGATTACACCACTGTGGAGCCTCAGGCTACAAACTGAGACAGTCATCACAAGCTAATGTAAGCAGAGTAGGGCTGGGCGATATGGCCCTAAAAGAATATCACGATATTTCAGGCTATTTTTGTGATTCTTGACGATATTAGGAAATACTTAAAAAGATATAGAACATTTTTTCTTAGGTTATCAAGTTTACTGATATACTGTGTGTTTTATGTGGTAATTATGTTTGATGTATGTTTGTGTCTTGTTTTAGTTTTGATGTGTTAAGGTTCTTGTTTATTATTGTGGTTTTATTTATTTATTTGGGTTGGTTTTGTGATTTTGTTGTTGTTGTGTTTTTTGTTTTGTTCTTGTTTTTCTCTGTTTGTTCATTGGTGATTTGTGTTGTGTTTTGTCTAAATTATTAAAAAAATAAAAAATAAAAAAATAAAAAAAGATATAGAAAATACGATTTTTTTTAGTCTGTATAAATAATTAAAAATGTAAAATGTAGTTTGAAGTGCAAATCTCAACAGTTGCCAAATACAAAAACGTTTACTCTTGACTCTTGAGTATGAGCAAATAATAATAATTAAAAAAACATTTAGGGGTTCCGGGGGCATATTTTAATGACATTTTGTAAAGGAGAATAAAGGTTCTTGTATGTTTCATTTAAGGCATCTTATTTTGACAGTCTTCTTGTAAATTCTGTGGTGGATTCTCTTAACACACTGTGCTCTTATTTTGAAAGCTGCATGTGTTTAGCTACAGGGAGTAAGTAGCTTTTTGTGATTAAAACAACTTTAACCACTCCATCAAGAAGTAGGAACGTTGCCAATATCATGATATGCATTTTTTTTAACCATAAAAAAAATATACCGATATTATTGTGAACGATACGATATGGCACACGCCTAAAGCAGAGTTACAATGAAATGATAGGATGAGCAAATGGAGGGACATGGTGTTACATGGTGCTGAACGCCAAAGCAATTTCAAAGAGCTTGAGCTTTTCTTCTACTTCCTGACTGGACATTTTGACTTAGTGTTATAGCCGGGCCCCAGTTATGGCTTCAGCTTTTTCAGATGTTTGAGTGAAGGGAGAACAACTGCTAGTCACCTCGGAATCTCAGACACTTTCAGTTTAAAATGTGATGATTAAACTGTAATTTTCTCAGCTGAAGACAAACTGTAACACTACATTTTACACTTAATCACAAAACCGTAAGCGCAGGCTCTGTCGAAGCAACAAATGAAGTCATTTCTTAAAATGCTTCAGTAATGATGATCTTTATGAGCACTTCCCCCTCTTGGCAGCAGGAATCCATGCTAGGTAAATGCCACAAGCACCAACTAATGCAAGTGAGTAGAGGATCAACAGTAAGATGAGTACCATAGCATAGAGGAGGTCATAAAAAGACAGTAAAGACATTGTAGATGACACTGAGTACGTGTCTGCTTTTAAATGAGTTTTCTAAATCAGGCTCAAACCTTTGAGAAAGAATTTTCACCACAAATAATGCTCATTTATCTGCCCATAAACCAGCACAGCATGACTGAGTATCAAAATTGAACGGTAGTCCCTTTAACAAGTCTGAAAAATGTTGTTATGTCCAATTTGAATGCAATCTGGTTCTAATTTACAAGGCTTAAGATGTCGACTGAATGTAGCACTATCTGGTAATTAAGAGGCTTGCCTAATGTGTTCAGGAGAATGCAGAAATTAGCTTCTTCAAACACTTGCAGAGTTATAACTCCTATCTAGAGAATGAGGGAGGTAAACACTGCTAAATCAGTGTTTTGTTGGGACATTTTAGTCGTTCTGTGCAAATTACAGCATGACAGCAAAGGAGCCTTGTGAACAGGAAAGATAAGTGGCTGAAGAACAATGTAGGTATCTTGAAGAATTATGCAATATCAAAACTGACAGCAAATTACATCTAAACTTTCCCTTTTTTTCCCCCAACATTTAAAAAAAAATAGTCTTTCATTTGACGCAAGGGCTAGACTAAAGCAGAATGGCTATCAGCTGTGGCTAAGATTACATTCTCCCTACATAGTCTGGATTCTCCAGGTAGCAGTGTTAAGTGTCGAGCATGAAGATAAGAGGGACTTGATTAGCAGGGCGCTATATTTACTGACATTAGGCAGGACCTTTTACCCTCTACGGTGGTCCAGATCATGAGGAAAACCCATCTGAGTTATCTGTATGTACTCTAGGGATAAGGCAGGGACTAATGTTATCATTTTACATTTTCAATTTCTTAAAATTCACCAGGTGGTTGAAGAGAAATTATAAACTTTGCCTGGATACACAACAGGAAGTATCTCAGAGAAGTGACTCTTTAATTTAAGACATCATAGGTTTGACAGTGAGGAATAGCAGCTGAGTCACGTGTATAATTTTGAGACTTTCTGTTAATGTGAGATTTAACCCATAAGAACCCACGGTGACACCCATGTAACAAACACTTTAAATATTCAAGAACAGGGGTCTCAAACTCAAATTACCTGGGGGCCGCTGGAGGCGGTATCAAAATGACCAAAAAATCTAAATTACTTAAAAAAGACACAAAATGACAGAAAAAAAACTAAATTACTTAAAAAAGACACAAAAAAGACACAAAATTACTAAAAAAGAGACACAAAATGACCAAAAAAAGACACAAAATGACAGAAAAACACTAAATTACTTAAAAAAAGACACAAAATGACAAAAAAAAGACACAAAATGACAGAAAAAAAACTAAATTACTTAAAAAAGACACAAAAAACCCCACAAAATTACCAAAAAAAAGACACAGAATGACCAAAAAAACCCACATCATGAATATGTTCTGCGTGGTTCACTTGGTCTGTGATATATCCCCCATAACTTTCGTTTATGGATAACTGAGTCTGGGTTCTTATGGGTTAATTTACTGCTGTAATTAGGAGCAAAAAAACCTCTTTCACTGATAGAGCTTTGTTGATATTCATAAATCATAGAAAAATACTAATGACAGTAAGTATGAGTCAACATACTATTAAATATTTGTTTAAATACCAAGCATCGTTATTCTGCATTTCAGACAGAGGAATGGCTTTTTAAGGAGAATATCACAAGTTCACATGAGAGTGTAATTCAAGACCTTTGTGTTTGCAGTTATTCTTTAAAGGCAACTTCTGAATGTCTTTGTCCTTTTATGCAGCAGGTTTTAAACAAACAGCCAGTATCAGGGAGGAATGAGGAAGAGGAGGGGAGAACAGAGTAGCAGTAACAGGGGATTTAAAGTTTTCAAGCCGCTAAATGTGAAACAATAGTAATTCTGTACAGGCCTGGTAAGCTTCCCGATTTGTTGGACACACATACCTCAAAACATTTCGCAGTTTATTCTCACACATAAATAAATCTGTGTTCAGACATTATTTATTTTGGTCTCTCTCCAGAGAAAAAAAAACTTCCTAGGGCCACATCATGGGTTATACAGATACAGTCAAGCATTCAAGCCATCTCTGTCCCAAATAATGCAGCTTATGTCTAACCAAAAATGTATTAAAGGAGTAGTGTACAGTTAAGCAAACAAATACAGTTTTAAGGGACTGTAATGGATCATATATAGGTATATATATACACTACCGGTCAAAAGTTTTAGAAGACCCCAATTTTTCCAGTTTTTTATTGAAATTCAAGCAGTTCAAGTCAAATGAACAGCTTGAAAGGGTACAAAGGTAAGTGGTGAACTGCCAGAGGTAAATAAAAAAAGGTAAGCTTAACCAAAACTGGAAAATAATGTACATTTCAGAATTATACAAGTAGGCCTTTTTCAGGGAACAAGAAATGGGTTAACAACTTAACTCTATGGAGTCTTGGGCTATTTTGTCCATTTTTGAATTCTTTTCATGTCTTTGTAAGTCATTTTGTGTCTTTTTTAAGTCATTTTTTATCATTTTGTGTCTTTTTTTGGTCATTTTGTGTCTTTTTTTAGTCCTTTAGTCCATCATAAAATGTGATTTTGAATCTTTTTTTTACTTTCAAAACACTATCATGCTCAATCAAGAATTTTAAATGTTGCAAATGTGCATTCATTTCAGAGTACACTGAGACATTAAACTGCATCATTTTCAATTAAATTCTGGAAAAGTTGGTGTGTTCTAAAACTTTTGACCAGTAGTGTATATATATATATAAATGTCACATTTACCATGAAAAAATGGGGTGCCCATGCTGACCAGACAAAGTGTCTGACTGTATGACAGGTCGGGCAGAAAGGGAAGCAGGCAGACCCGTGCTACCAACCGAGACTGGGAACCACCCCTTACTGTGTACCCAAGGGGTCAAGGTGACATTCCACAACACCTCTGAGACTGGCCTAATGGAGGGATTGGAGCATGGCTTTTGTTGGGTGGGAAAGAAGAAACCATGAAAAAGAGTGTAACAAGAGATGGAAGTATGTAAAAAAGGGGCAGAGGGACAAAAATGAGATTCCTGGGCCAAATTATGGGAAGGTAAGAGGTAAAGGGAAAGAGGACAGGAAGTAAATAAAAACTTTCTCCACATTTAGTTAATCAAATTACACAAAAATAAAATAAAATTTGACTGGTGAATTTCTGTTACATGCACATTTAAGTTTAACTTTCCCATTTTAGTTTTAAAGTCACAAACATTTTTGTTAAGCCTAAATTAATCTTCTGAATAAAACTTTTTCAATCCACAAGACTGCAATCTAAGCTATTTGCTGATGCTATTTCTGAGGTGGCCGCGGTAGCAACTACTGTTTTATTTGACACCATTTTCCCTGTCCACTGTCACAAAAGACAAAAATTCTACTCCGGGTCTATAATTGTGGGTTTTGGCAGAACAGATAAATACAATTCCCTTTTGGTGTTTGGGTTGTAAAATCTATTCAGATCTCTTTAATTTGCATTCCCTTTAAGGCATCAATGTGTTCATAAACACATCACAAAGGAGGAGACGACTCTTTATGATCTGTTTGTGTGTGTACTGAAACGTGGCATTAAACACATTTTTGTAACACAAATTTATGTGAATCATACATAGTTTTTTCAGGAGTATTTGTAAAATCCATAATTTAAATAGTCAATCTCCTTACAAAAGCTTAAATCTAATAAGTGGTGTGTTTTGGCATGGAATTGCATATGAGCAAATTGTTTACTAATTAAATGCAACCCTGCAGTCTGAGTATCTTTTATGACATTTAACCCTAAAAGCCTGACCTCTCAACCAGCAGAGTGCAGGTGCAGCAGTCCATCAAGCAGAGGAAATTTAACTCTTACCGTCATAAAACCAAAAGACTGGAGTTGCTAAGAAGAGTCAGGTATAGGTGAGCTGTGACCCCAAGTGCCTTCTCCTCCCCTTTTCTCTTCTTATATTCTGATTTTTTTTTGTTTTTTCCGTCTTCTACCCTCCGCTCAGGATATAGTCTCTCGTCCCAGTCAAGCTTTATTCCCAGATCTTACCCCGTTTAATGCCTGGGAAGCACAGAGACAACAGAACGAGGAGAAAGTTAGAGAGCCAAAGAGTGGGAGTGACAAGGAAAGAGAGAGTTCCCTGTTTGGGTGAAGCAGTGATCAGATACGGCTATTTTCAGACGCAGGCATGCTCGTCTATGAGACTGGAAAGTTACCCCCACCAGTGTAGATGGGTGGGGGCTAAGTGACAGGGTTGACTATCTCTATTTTACCACACGCACACATGTTTGCATGCATGCATACCGCACAGCATGCACACAAAGATATCTATACACACATTCACACACTGCACAATCACCGGCACAGTCACACACGCGTTGTAATCCGATAGTTCACAATGCATCAGGTAGGTACACCTCTGACAGGTTATGATCCAGGGTCAGGATGGCTGTGGGAGTGAGAGGGCTGTTAGGGAGCCTCCACACGCCTCCACAGCTCCTCCAGGGCTTTAATGTCACACAGCAGCCAATGTCATCAGCGTGGAGCTATGTCAAGTGAACTACTCCACACGGAAACTGACAGAAGTGTCAAATAGGGGTGTGCCATATTGTATCGTTCACGATAATATCGGTATATTTTTTTTATTGTTAAAAAAAATGCATATCATGATATTGGCAACATTCCTACTTCTTGATGTAGTGGCGTAAGGTTAATATTAGCTAACAATTAAAGTTGTTTTAATCACAAAAAGCTACTTACTCTCTGTCGCTAAACACATGCAGCTTTCAAAATAAGAGCACGGTGTGTTAACAGAATCCACCACAGAACTTACAAGAAGACTGTCAAAATAAGATGCCTTAAATTAAACATACAAGAACCTTTATTCTCCTTTACAAAATGTCATTAAAATATGCCCCCGAAACCCCTAAATGGATATTTTTATTATTTGCTCATACTCAAGAGTCAAGAGTAAATTTTTTTGTATTTGGCACTTCAAACTACATTTTAGATTTTTAATTATTTATACAGACTAAAAAAAAAAATCATGTTTTCTATATCTTTTTAAGTATTTCCTAATATCGTCAAGAATATCGTTATCACAAAAATAGCCTGAAATATCGTGATATTCTTTTAGGGCCATATTGCCCACCCCTACTCCACACGCCCATCTCTCCTCCAGGACTTTAATGTCACACAGCAGCCAATGTCATCAGCGTGGAGCTATGTCAAGTGAACTACTCCACACGGAAACTGACAGAAGTGTCAAATAGTCCTCACATGAGATTTTCTTTCACTGTCCTGTTGCTGACACGTTGATTGCCTGTGAAGAGGCTTGCTCATAAATGTGCAAATGTACACACACTGTAAAAAATGTTTGTTTAAATTACAGTAAAAAACTGTCAAATTGCATCAGAAATAGGTCGTAAAATTCAACATTGTACATCACCGTAGTAGATACTTTTAATTACTGTAAATCAAACAATAGTATAAAACTTTAAATTCTACCGCCATAAACTGTAGAAAACACACAGTTTTGCTGTAAAAATATAAAATGTTCATGTAAAGTTAATGGAGAAATACCACGATGAAACAATTATCCTAAAAGTAATGGGATTATTCTGTATAAATTACAGTTTTTGCTGATATTTACATTTACATACGCTCACTGTATTTTTTACAGTGATGTTCTGGCAACCACAGCTGCCGGTATTTTACCGTAAATTAAACAGATTTTTTTTACAGTGCACAGAGAGAAGCAGACACACCGACTCTCTCTTTTTATCACTAATATCACGTGCAGTCAGACTCATATCAGGCTGTAAATATATACAGACTAATTATGTGTCCACTCACCTGTGTCATTAATAATCTCACTGCTGTGTAATCCATATGGGAATGTATATTTGGAAATGACCACACACATACACACATAGGCTGAATATACACAGCAGAGAGGTCAGCCAGAGGCACCTCTAGACCCCAGACTCCCAGCTATTCCCAGAATGATGATGTAACTACTGCTATTAGCATCTCAAATTTAGAGCCTGGATACCTAAAACCAAGCAGGCAGCTACTGTGCAATATGCTATTTGGATCACTTCACACCCATACTCGACAATAAATAAAACAGGCAAAAAAATCACCAACTAACAAATGACTGTGTAGTAGGGTTCAGGAGGAGTTCAGCAGTGTCTACAGTGGGTAACATTAACATATGGTAATGTGGCTCCATCAGGAGCAACTTAATGCTGATAAGACTGCTGAGTGGTGACTCATTATTCTCGACAAAAACAAATAGACAAAACAACTGTGATTCAAGCTATGACTCTTATTGCTGCTGCTTCCTGTTGAGTTGTTTCCTGCCTAGTCTCAACTTACTTGTGAAGTCCTGAGGTGACATCATCTCTCTTAGTCCACAGCCTTTCTTAAAATGGCATACTAATAACTAAAAAGAACTTGAGTTGGTTCGCTATTATAGTTATCTCTTCGCTTTAGACATTATCCTCTCACACAGGGATTCCCAAAGTGTGGTGCGTGGACCCCTGGGGGTGCGCGAGATGAAAAATGTAATGGCGGTCTGATAATTACACAATCACATTTGTTCCCCCCCACACAATAAAGACGTGTAAATAAACATTTCCTTTGTAAAATGTAAAATCAAAAACTGTAATATTAATTAATAAATAAATGCAGGCTATTCAAAATGCACTTCATCTTAAAATGAAGCGTAGAAGAAGTTATCTTCTTCCATGTTTCCAGCCTGTGTTATGATAACGGGTTGTTTTAGCTCCACGCTCATTTAAACTTGCTGCAATTTTTGTTCAACGCGGCTCAAAATATTATAACATTTTCCCAACTTATGTGCTTTCTGCCTCTGATCCTGAGCCTGTCATCATCCTGTTGAGACTTTTCCTGCCTAGTCTCAATTTACTTGTGAAGTCCTGAGGTGACATCATCTCTCTTAGTCCACAGCCTTTCTTAAAATGGCATACTAATAACTGAAAAGAACTTGAGTTGGTCCGCATCTTAAATGGACCCTTTATTCAGGCTGTTCATGCTGTGTGCTAATATGGCGTTTTCAACTATGTCAGTGAGAGATATTCTAAAAGGAAATAGCAGGACATTTCTGGAATAATAGCTCTAGAATATCAGAGAGAAGTCGAGAAATTTGAGAGATGCATTCACATAATATGTCAGCAGAGAAGAGGACATTCAGATTGAGGGGCAGGTCCCCCTCGCATCAACAATATGTTTTCTTGGACTCTTTGTAAATGTTGTAGTTTGTCACTTTGTTAGATAAAGAACACCAAGAGTTTGGACACCCTTTGTTAAATCTTAGTTTGTGTTGTTGGTTTTGTGAAAGCTTATGGGTGCTGATCTCCTTTTGTTTCTTAGAGTTTTGTTTAAGCCAAGAGTTTGGTAATTTATTTTATTTGCATATTGTATTGCCTATTGTCAGCCCCATACAGCCTCTTTTTGTTAGATTTTGTTGTATAACATTCTCTTACTGGTTAAATAAACACCTGATTTAACCAGAACCTCCCAGTGTTACGTTCCACCCTCATTTCTATACCTTTTCACATGTTACAGCTCTCAAAATCAAGCTGGGTCGTAACAACTTGAAGGACAGATATATAAAGGAACAATAATGTTGTTGTCCAGGAGGGTAAGACAATGTATTGTTTAATTTTAAGCAAACTTTTAATTATGACTCCCTGTAGCATCAAAAAACTTTCAGCCATACACCATTAGCAACTGCTTAGGTAAGCCCAAACCTGGCGAGCTAGCGTGCAAATCAGTGAATCAGAAATCAGAGAATGGAAACACAAGCAATATGCTAACTCACATTTGACAGAATTACCCAGATGTGCTGATCAGCAGGACAATGAAAAAGCATAGAGTTGCCCAAATCCTTATTTCTCCAAAAAGCAGCCCTGAGAGTGCTGTCTGACTTGCAGGCTACATATGCACATCGTTTCTCCATTTTCTCTTGCAAATCCAGGGCTAGTATAAAGACAGACAAAGACCGCAAAGACAGAAGTCTGGCTGGTTGGACGGGTCATAGAATGCAGGACTTTTCACGCTTTGTGTTCATGTCCCCTGTGAAAGTCAGTGGTTGTTATTTAAGGGTAACTGTCAATTGTGCAAATAAAATATAACACTAAGATATCCAACATGGTCTCACAGAAATCCGTGAAATAGCCACGGATTTCGCTTAACTCAAAATCCGTGGAATAGCCACGGAATCGCTCAAATTTCCGTGAAACTGACACGGATTTCGCTACGATGCAAGTTAATGACAGTCATATCCCGTGGCTTTTCCAACATACAAAGTGATTATGTACATTCACTGAGTGAATATTTAGAAAATAAAACATATATTTCTCGCTAGAAATGTGATCAAAATCCATTTTTATGCAGAAGTCAAAATATTGATTTTTTTCACTAAAAGTGAGAGAACTGTCCGCCATGTTTTTTGTTCTGACCGCCGGGACCTTGAAAGTCACGTGACTTGGAACAAACCAATAGGAACAAATATCAATGGGATGGCCACGGGATATGACTGTCTTTAACTTGCATTGTAGCGAAATCCGTGTCAGTTTCACGGAAGTTTGAGCGATTCCGTGGCTATTCCACGGATTTTGAGTTAAGCGAAATCCGTGGCTATTTCACGGATTTCTGTGAGACCAGGTTCAAGATATCATACAAACTGTTGGTTCTACTTTTTTTGTAAGATATCTTCGAAATTTTCGTATGAGGATAAGTTGCATTTTTACAAGAATATCATAACAAATAGTTTAGCTGGGTCAATTATTTTAAGCTTATAGCATAGAAATCTAAAAGGGTAAAACACAAAACTCATGAACACGCTCAGTCAAGTGTCAACACATTGCAAACCTTTAAATCAACCATGGATGGCCTTAGTTGAGATGTCCTGGATCTACGCTATCAGTGTCAGCTGTCATCGTGCCAGTGATGAAGTGGTAATGTAAAAATCCCAGCTACACGGGCACAGATGGCTCCAATGATAAGTAGCACTCCTGTAACTATGCCCCCCAAACACTTGAGCTTCAGACCTTGGGGTTTACGCAGTCCATGACAGTGATTGGTGTGTCAGCAGACATGATCAAACAGCAGCTGGGCCCGAGTCATTTCTGATCACGTGCCAAGGAAGGATTGCAGAGGTATGGTGAAAAGCTGACAACTGACAGGTGCTAATGATGAAACCTCAGGGCCAGAATCAGGGAAGTATCAGGAGACCATTAAAGTATTGAAAGGCCAAAGCAACTGAGTTTAGTTCGCTATTATAGTTATCTCTTTGCTTTAGTCCAGGGGTCTCAAACTCGCGGCCCGCGGGCCAATTGCGGCCCTCGTGAGGATATTTTGTGGCCCCCACCTTGATATGAAAGTTTAATGTGAGTTTATATGAATGGCACTTTACCGTGTTGTGTGTGGAAGGTCTCTTTATTACTTTAAAGTAAGTAATTTTGTGTCTTTATTGGTAATTCTGTGTATTTTTTTGTAATTTTGTGTCCTTTTGGTCATTTTGTGTCTTTTTTTTGTAATTTTGTGTCTTTTTTTAATCATTTTGTGTTTTTTGGTAATTCTGTGTCTTTTTTCTGTCATTTTATGTCTTTTTTTAAAATTTTGTGTCTTTTTTGGGTCATTTTGTCTTTTTTTAGTAATTTTGTGTCTTTTTTTGGTCATTTTGATACTGCCACCAGCGGCCCCCAGGTAATTTGAGTTTGAGACCCCTGCTTTAGACATTATCCTCTAACCCAGGGGTTCCCAAAGTGTGGTGCGTGGACCCTTGGGGGTGCGCGAGATGAAAAATGTAATGGCGGTCTGATAATTACACAATGACATTTTTCCCCCCACACAATAAAGAAGTGTAAATAAACATTTCCTTTGTAAAATGTAAAATCAAAAACTGTAATATTAATTAATAAATAAATGCAGGCTATTCAAAATGCACTTCATCTTAAAATGAAGCGTAGAAGAAGTTTTCTTCTTCCATGTTTCCAGCCTGTGTTATGATGACGGGTTGTTTAGCTCCACGCTCATTTAAACTTGCTGCAATTTTGGTTCAACGCGGCTCAAAATATTATAACATTTTCCCAACTTATGTGCTTTCTGCCTCTGATCCTGAGCCTGTCATCATCCTCTTTGCTCTTAAAAGTGGAAGTTTTCGCATAACTTTGTTGCATTATATTGAAACTGTGTTCAGGTTAATTCAAATGCAAGACTGCATTGTTGTGATAGTGATTATTTAATTATATGTGTGTTCTGGTCATTTGAGCATGATTGAACATGCCGCCTTTAATATGGCTATAAAAAAGCTTATTGCATTTTGGGTTTTTTTGAAGGTGTGGGGGATTGGGGGTTAATCAACACGGTTGGGACATAGAAGAGGGTGCGCGGCTAAAAACGTTTGGGAACCGCTGCTCTAATAATAATAATAATACATTTTATTTGTAAAGCACTTTTCATACAGAAATCTCAAAGTGCTACAGAAACCAGAAACAATAAAGAGAAAACTCATTAAAATCAGCAGTAGATAAAAAAAGACACGGGTAATAAAGTATTACTGGGGTTGACGTAGATGTTCATATAACCCATATAAGACTCTACAACAGATGACGAACAAGATCTCCATCAACATCTGAGCAAACATCCTTCCAGGATTTTGATGGATGTGAATATCTGAATCACAACCCTCAAGCATTAAAACTAAAGAAGGACTTTGACAAGCATCTTCTATTTAGTTATGCATGTTAAGGAATGATTTATAAAAACAATTAAAACCAACATGACACAGTAGCAGCTTAGGAACGATCTCATTAAAGCACCAGGGCAAAACTATTTTTATAGCGACTGACACACACTCACACTCAAACAGACCGACACTTTGACCTATGAGCCACTCCGGACTACAGCGGCCGCGTCGACATGGTCTCGCCCGTACAGTTTCAACACCTAATTCATTATCAGCTTCTGCAAGGCCCTGCCATTCCCAGTTAAGTAAGTGGCAGGTTATAAAAAGCAGGAGAGCTGCGCATATACACATTAGTAAGTGTCACTTACTGGAAAACACTTAAACTTCGAAGCAGATCAAAAAAGGAAAAATATATCCACAAATATACTCCTAAACAGTGATAGCACCATCGATTTGTTGCTTTGGAATAGCACATGGTGAAGAGGAATATGAGCTGCATACAAATATAATTTTGAGGTATCAACAAAAACGATATGAATAACTTAGAATACATTTCAAACCAGCTAATCTCAAAAGGTTTTAGGCCTCTGATAACAAACAGGAGAATTTTTATCCCATACTGAGGACGGTAAATTTGAGAAACAATTCTGACAGCGACTGACTGAGAAAATATAAAAAAATTCCCTTACAGCTTTGCAGCACAAGACACAGATGAACAATTTTTAATTAATCTCAGTACATATATTAAAAAGTATTACCTTTTTTTATTCAGAATGAAACAAAGCATACAGCTTCAGTTAAGCCCTTCCAGAATTGCCAAGTTTGATCTATAATGGGCTGGATACCGGAGGTAAAAAAAAGTGGTGCTGCATGTGTTCCTCCTTGCTTATAATTAAAATATTCTACATGAGTTTTCATTAACTATGATCTACAAGCACCAGATAGAAAACACTTCATCAGTCTAACATCATCTAACGCTCAACAGACGGACATACCTGTCCTCTTAAGGTCGTCTTC